>NC_079402.1:21337836-21352836 GCF_029220125.1 Pseudoliparis swirei | reverse complement strand
TCCATGGAGACCTGCGTGTGACCTGCAGCCTCCGACAGCCAATGGGAGCGCTCGGACGGTCGTTACCGATCACCGTGACACCAGGAGGGGGAGGAGGAGGAGGAGGGGGAGGAGGAGGGGGAGCAGGAGGGGAAGGAGCAGGAGGAGGAGGGGGAGCAGGAGGAGGATGAGGTGGAGGAAGAGGAGGAGGATGAAGGGCAAGCTTTGTTCCGGGAGGATGAAGACACAAGTGGGAATGTTATCGATCAAAATTATCTCGTCTTTAGATATTTAGATGCATATACCAATATATATCAATATATATATATATATCAATATATATATATATATTGATGAATATATATATATATCAGTATATATATAGATATATATCAATATATATATATATATATACTGATATATATATTTATACATTTATATATATATATATATCAATCTATATATATATATATTGATTGATATATGATATATATATATATATATCAATATACATGTCAATATATATATATATTGATATATAATACATATATTTATATGTGTCCCCCTCAATCTGAGCCATGAAGGCTACATGTACATTAACATATGTACGTTAATATATGTACATTATCATATGTACATTATCACATTTACATTATCATATGTATATTATATGTTCGGTTCGAGGATAAAACAACAAACAATTAAAAAATAATCAACATCAATGAAACAAATTAAAACTATAAAAACTTCAAAAATATACCCGCCATAAAAAAAAACATTTAAATAGCCATCAGGCTGCAGTTCCCTTCCCCACCGACAGGGGGCCGTTCTCCGTCTGTTGAGTCGGACATATTATGATGTATTAATTTGCCGGTCTGATTTATTGGCTTCATTTCAGTGAATCTTTTGTGCTTTTCTTTGAACTTAAATCTCTCGTTTTAAATAAATTCACTTATTTAGAGTGAGAGATGATAACTGAAGCAAATGTAATGAATGTATTTAGCACTGAATAAATTAATGTTTACTTGCAACCACAATTACAAATTGATTGTTTGTGACTGCATTGAGTACAAAGTATATTTATATACAAGTACACACACATGTATTACTAGAGTATTGACGAAATACTGGATCAATACTTTGATTTTAGTAATAATTTATTTTCAGTTTTTTAAGATGTCATTTCCTCAGGAGGAATCAGTGTTGTTGCTCCAACACGACGTCGTGGCCCTGAACGCCTCGTTGGCCTGGAGAGGGACCCGGGATCCTGGGTTCCATCAAGCAGGTTGGAGGGTGTCTTCTGGGAGGTGCATGCATGTGGATGAATGGGCATGTGTGTGTGTGTGTGTGTGTGTGTTTGTGTGTGTGTGTGTGAGCGTTTAGTATGAATGGATGAGGTGGTGTGTGTGTGGGGGGGGGGGGGCAGCTGGTCGGCCATAGATTGACTTAACCTCTGTCACTTTGATGGCTTTTGTGTTCTCTATTGGTCTAAAAGACGGGGCAGCTGTCCCCAAAACTCAACCCCCCCCCCCCCACACACACACACTTTAGTTAACCTCAACACACACACACACACACACACACTTTAGTTAACCTCAACACACACACACACACACACACACACACACACACTTTAGTTAACCTCAACACACACACCTCACATCCTCACATCAACATCAGCAGGTTAAAAAAGGGAAACATGGAAAAATCACTCAGAAAGTCAGGATGTACAGGTAGGTACGTCTGTAGCAGGTCTAACAGGTACATCTGTAGCAGGTCTAACAGGTACGTCTGTAGCAGGTCTAACAGGTACGTCTGTAGCAGGTCTAACAGGTACGTCTGTAGCAGGTCTAACAGGTATAGCAGGTCTAACAGGTACGTCTGTAGCAGGTCTAACAGATAGGTCTGTAGCAGGTCTAACAGGTACGTCTGTAGCAGGTCTAACAGATACGTCTGTAGCAGGTCTAACAGGTACATCTGTAGCAGGTCTAACAGGTACGTCTGTAGCAGGTCTAACAGGTACATCTGTAGCAGGTCTAACAGGTACATCTGTAGCAGGTCTAACAGGTACGTCTGTAGCAGGTCTAACAGGTACGTCTGTAGCAGGTCTAACAGGTACATCTGTAGCAGGTCTAACAGGTACGTCTGTAGCAGGTCTAACAGGTACGTCTGTAGCAGGTCTAACAGGTACGTCTGTAGCAGGTCTAACAGGTCTAACAGGTACGTCTGTAGCAGGTCTAACAGGTACGTCTGTAGCAGGTCTAACAGGTACGTCTGTAGCAGGTCTAACAGGTACGTCTGTAGCAGGTCTAACAGGTACGTCTGTAGCAGGTCTAACAGGTACGTCTGTAGCAGGTCTAACAGATACGTCTGTAGCAGGTCTAACAGATACGTCTGTAGCAGGTCTAACAGGTACGTCTGTAGCAGGTCTAACAGGTAGGTTGAAGACTAAAGACTAAAGGTGAAGACTTAAAGTTTAAGGCTTAAAGTTTAAGACTTAAAGTTTAAGACTTAACGTTTAAGGCTTAACGTTTAAGTTGTTGTCCTCCTGTAAACAGACTTTTCTCTTTTCTCATCTGGAGTGAGCAGAGTGAGACGGTGGAGCACCTTTACAGGAATGTTGGTAATGAACAGACGTGTTTCCAGTGTGATGAACATCACTCTGGCCTGATGTCTGTGGCTGATGTCTGTGGCTGGTGTCTGTGTCTGATGTCTGTGCCTGATGTCTGTGCCTGGTGTCTGTGGCTGATGTATGTGCCTGGTGTATGTGCCTGATTTATGTGCCTGATGTATGTGGCTGATGTATGTGCCTGGTGTCTGTGCCTGATGTCTGTGCCTGGTGTCTGTGCCTGATGTCTGTGGCTGATGTCTGTGCCTGGTGTCTGTGCCTGATTTATGTGCCTGATGTCTGTGGCTGATGTATGTGCCTGGTGTCTGTGCCTGATGTCTGTGCCTGGTGTCTGTGCCTGATGTCTGTGTCTGATGTATGTGTCTGATGTCTGTGCCTGATGTATGTGACTGATGTCTGTGCCTGATGTATGTGACTGATGTCTGTGTCTGATGTATGTGCCTGATGTCTGTGCCTGGTGTCTGTGCCTGATGTATGTGACTGATGTCTGTGTCTGATGTCTGTGCCTGGTGTCTGTGCCTGATGTATGTGACTGATGTCTGTGCCTGATGTATGTGACTGATGTTTGTGTCTGATGTCTGTGGCTGGTGTCTGTGGCTGATGTCTGTGCCTGGTGTCTGTGGCTGATGTATGTGCATGGTGTCTGTGGCTGATGTCTGTGGCTGATGTATGTGCCTGGTGTCTGTGGCTGATGTCTGTGGCTGATGTATGTGTCTGATGTCTGTGCCTGATGTATGTGACTGATGTCTGTGTCTGATGTCTGTGCCTGGTGTCTGTGCCTGGTGTATGTGGCTGATGTCTGTGCCTGGTGTCTGTGGCTGATGTATGTGCATGGTGTCTGTGGCTGATATCTGTGGCTGATGTCTGTGCCTGGTGTATGTGGCTGGTGTCTGTGCCTGGTGTCTGTGGCTGATGTCTGTGCCTGGTGTCTGTGGCTGATGTATGTACATGGTGTCTGTGGCTGATGTATGTGGCTGATGTCTGTGGCTGATGTCTGTGCCTGGGGTCTGTGGCTGATGTCTGTGCATGGTGTCTGTGGCTGATGTCTGTGCCTGGTGTCTGTGGCTGATGTCTGTGCATGGTGTCTGTGTCTGATGTCTGTGTCTGATGTATGTGGCTGGTGTCTGTGCCTGATGTCTGTGCCTGGTGTATGTGGCTGATGTCTGTGCCTGGTGTCTGTGCCTGATGTCTGTGCCTGATTTATGTGCCTGATGTCTGTGGCTGATGTATGTGCCTGGTGTCTGTGCCTGATGTCTGTGCCTGCTGTCTGTGCCTGATGTCTGTGTCTGATGTCTGTGTCTGATGTCTGTGCCTGATGTATGTGACTGATGTCTGTGCCTGATGTATGTGACTGATGTATGTGTCTGATGTATGTGCCTGATGTCTGTGCCTGGTGTATGTGCCTGATGTATGTGACTGATGTCTGTGTCTGATGTCTGTGCCTGGTGTCTGTGCCTGATGTATGTGACTGATGTCTGTGCCTGATGTATGTGACTGATGTCTGTGTCTGATGTCTGTGTCTGGTGTCTGTGCCTGGTGTCTGTGGCTGATGTCTGTGCCTGGTGTCTGTGGCTGATGTATGTGCATGGTGTCTGTGGCTGATGTCTGTGCCTGGTGTCTGTGGCTGATGTCTGTGGCTGATGTATGTGTCTGATGTCTGTGCCTGATGTATGTGACTGATGTCTGTGTCTGATGTCTGTGCCTGGTGTCTGTGCCTGGTGTCTGTGGCTGATGTATGTGCATGGTGTCTGTGGCTGATGTCTGTGCCTGGTGTCTGTGGCTGATGTCTGTGCCTGATGTCTGTGCCTGGTGTCTGTGTCTGATGTCTGTGTCTGATGTCTGATGTCTGTGCCTGGTGTCTGTGTCTGATGTCTGTGTCTGATGTCTGTGACTGATGTCTGTGTCTGATGTCTGTGCCTGGTGTCTGTGTCTGATGTCTGTGCCTGATGTCTGTGTCTGATGTCTGTGCCTGGTGTCTGTGCCTGATGTATGTGCCTGGTGTCTGTGTCTGATGTCTGTGCCTGATGTATGTGACTGATGTCTGTGCCTGATGTATGTGACTGATGTCTGTGTCTGATGTCTGTGCCTGGTGTCTGTGCCTGATGTCTGTGTCTGATGTCTGTGTCTGATGTCTGTGCCTGATGTATGTGACTGATGTATGTGCCTGATCTATGTGACTGATGTCTGTGTCTGATGTCTGTGCCTGGTGTCTGTGCCTGATGTATGTGACTGATGCATGTGACTGATGTCTGTGTCTGATGTCTGTGGCTGGTGTCTGTGCCTGGTGTCTGTGGCTGATGTCTGTGGCTGATGTATGTGCATGGTGTCTGTGGCTGATGTCTGTGGCTGATGTCTGTGCCTGGTGTCTGTGGCTGATGTCTGTGGCTGATGTCTGTGTCGGATGTCTGTGCCTGATGTATGTGACTGATGTCTGTGCCTGGTGTCTGTGGCTGATGTATGTGCATGGTGTCTGTGGCTGATGTCTGTGGCTGATGTCTGTGCCTGGTGTATGCGGCCGATGTCTGTGCCTGGTGTCTGTGCCTGGTGTCTGTGCCTGATGTATGTGACTGATGTCTGTGTCTGATGTCTGTGCCTGATGTCTGTGCCTGGTGTCTGTGTCTGATGTCTGTGCCTGGTGTCTGTGCCTGGTGTATGTGACTGATGTATGTGACTGATGTCTGTGTCTGATGTCTGTGCCTGATGTATGTGACTGATGTCTGTGTCTGATGTATGTGCCTGATGTCTGTGTCTGATGTCTGTGCCTGATGTATGTGACTGATGTCTGTCTCTGATGTATGTGCCTGGTGTCTGTGTCTGATGTCTGTGTCTGATGTCTGTGACTGATGTCTGTGTCTGATGTATGTGACTGATGTCTGTGTCTGATGTCTGTGCCTGATGTATGTGCCTGATGTCTGTGTCTGATGTCTGTGCCTGGTGTCTGTGGCTGAGCTCACTGACTTTGTAATCAGGCCACATTACAGCCGTCTCCCCTCTGGCCTCATCCTCCCTCCCCCACCCCTCCCCCACCGGGCCCCGGCCCCTCCCCCTGCTCTGGGTGAAAGGGATTCTCTCTCTCTGAATGTTAACCAGTGGGAGGACGAGCGAGGGCCAAGCGCCTCCGTGTTGTTGTGATCCGCTCAGGCAGAGCGCCGCTTGACTGAGAACTTTTTAATGGCCCCTGGAGCCGCTCCATGAATGTTTGGCTCCGGACATTATTGGTCCCCGTTTCCTTTCTTCTGAGAGGACCGCTGTTGTCCCCGCGGCTGCCGAGGCAATCATCCCTCCGCTTTGGGTAATCTGTGGAGGATGAGCGCTCTTCATTTATCATCGAGTCTCTATTAAAATCTGCCGGTCAGATTATGGCCCCGAACCTCCCGATCAAAAGGGGCCAGGGGCCATTATTCAAACAACAGAGAAACGCTTCCACCCGGGAAACATGTCGGAACGATGGAGAATCACATCGCTGCTCTAGAGAGCTGAGTGGCCATGGCTTTCTGTAGACAGGAAGTCATTGTGTGTCTGTAGTCCAACTGGAAGTCATTGTGTGTCTGTCGTCCAACTGGAAGTCATTGTGTGTCTGTCTTCCAACAGGAAGTCATTGTGTGTCTGTAGCACAATAGGAAGTCATTGTGTGTCTGTCGTCCAACAGGAAGTCATTGTGTGTCTGTAGCACAATAGGAAGTCATTGTGTGTCTGTCGTCCAACAGGAAGTAATTGTGTGTCTGTAGTCCAACCGGAAGTCAGTGTGTGTCTGTCTGTAGTCCAACAGGAAGTCATTGTGTGTCTGTAGTCCAACAGGAAGTCATTGTGTGTCTGTCGTCCAACAGGAAGCCATTGTGTGTCTGTAGCACAATAGGAAGTCATTGTGTGTCTGTCGCCCAACAGGAAGTCATTATGTGTCTGTAGTCCAACCGGAAGTCATTGTGTGTATGTCTGTAGTCCAACAGGAAGTCATTGTGTGTCTGTCGTCCAACAGGAAGCCATTGTGTGTCTGTAGCACAACCGGAAGTCATTGTGTGTCTGTCTGTAGTCCAACAGGAAGTCATTGTGTGTCTGTAGTCCAACAGGAAGTAATTGTGTGTCTGTCGTCCAACAGGAAGTCATTGTGTGTCTGTCGTCCAACAGGAAGTCATTGTGTGTCTGTCGTCCAACAGGAAGTCATTGTGTGTCTGTCGCCCAACAGGAAGTCAGGTAGGGGGGGGGGGGGGGGTTGTTAAAGACAAAGAGGCCATTCCTTGAGCCTGAGCTCAAAGGGGAACCAGCCCCACCAGTCCAGGTCCCTGACCTCCTCCAGATGAAGACCAGGAGATGAAGACTAGGAGATGAAGACCAGGAGATGAAGACCAGGAGATGAAGACCAGGAGATGAAGACCAGGAGATGAAGACCAGGAGATGAAGACCAGGTGATGAAGACCAGGAGATGAAGACCAGGTGATGAAGACCAGGAGATGAAGACCTGGAGATGAAGACCAGGAGATGAAGACCAGGAGATGAAGACCAGGAGATGAAGACCAGGTGATGAAGACCAGGAGATGAAGACCAGGAGATGAAGACCAGGAGATGAAGACCAGGAGATGAAGACCAGGTGATGAAGAACAGGAGATGAAGACCAGGTGATGAAGACCAGGAGATGAAGACCAGGAGATGAAGACCAGGTGATGAAGACCAGGAGATGAAGACCTGGAGATGAAGACCAGGAGATGAAGACCAGGAGATGAAGACCAGGAGATGAAGACCAGGTGATGAAGACCAGGAGATGAAGACCAGGAGATGAAGACCAGGAGATGAAGACCAGGTGATGAAGACCAGGAGATGAAGACCTGGAGATGAAGACCAGGAGATGAAGACCAGGTGATGAAGACCAGGAGATGAAGACCTGGAGATGAAGACCAGGAGATGAAGACCAGGAGATGAAGACCAGGAGATGAAGACCTGGAGATGAAGACCAGGAGATGAAGACCAGGTGATGAAGACCAGGAGATGAAGACCTGGAGATGAAGACCAGGAGATGAAGACCAGGTGATGAAGACCAGGAGATGAAGACCTGGAGATGAAGACCAGGAGATGAAGACCAGGAGATGAAGACCAGGTGATGAAGACCAGGAGATGAAGACCTGGAGATGAAGACCAGGAGATGAAGACCAGGAGATGAAGACCTGGAGATGAAGACCAGGAGATGAAGACCAGGAGATGAAGACCAGGAGATGAAGACCAGGTGATGAAGACCAGGAGATGAAGACCTGGAGATGAAGACCAGGTGATGAAGACCAGGAGATGAAGACCAGGAGATGAAGACCAGGTGATGAAGACCAGGAGATGAAGACCTGGAGATGAAGACCAGGAGATGAAGACCAGGTGATGAAGACCAGGAGATGAAGACCTGGAGATGAAGACCAGGAGATGAAGACCTGGAGATGAAGACCAGGAGATGAAGACCAGGAGATGAAGACCTGGAGATGAAGACCAGGAGATGAAGACCAGGTGATGAAGACCAGGAGATGAAGACCAGGAGATGAAGACCAGGTGATGAAGACCAGGAGATGAAGACCAGGAGATGAAGACCAGGTGATGAAGACCTGGAGATGAAGACCAGGAGATGAAGACCAGGTGATGAAGACCAGGAGATGAAGACCAGGTGATGAAGACCAGGTGATGAAGACCAGGAGATGAAGACCAGGTGATGAAGACCAGGAGATGAAGACCTGGTGATGAAGACCAGGTGATGAAGACCTGGTCCCCTTGACAACCAGCTGCTCGTGAAGCTCCTGATGAATTCTCACTTCCGTTGCTATGGCAACACGGCGTAACGCCTCTTTATGGGAACGAGTGTTCTCGTGATGCGCTTATTATGGTCTGTAATCTCTGGTTGTGAAGAGGCCGCTCATCTTTGTCGTGGTCCAGATGTTCCTCATGTTCATCCAACTCTACCGGGACGTGTAGATGTTCATGTGTAGACGGCTCACTGGGATTCTCTCCTCTTCCTCTTCCTCTTCCTCAGCTCTAGGCGGAACACGGACAGAACGATCAGTGGACGTCTCCCATGAGGACGAGGCTTACTGGTCCTTACTGGTCCCTACTGGTCCTTACTGGTCCTTACTGGTCCTTACTCGTCTTTACTGGTCCCTACTGGTCTTTACTTGTCGTTACTGGTCGTTACTGGTCCTTACTCGTCCCTACTGGTCCTTACTGGTCCTTACTCGTCTTTACTGGTCCCTACTGGTCTTTACTTGTCGTTACTGGTCGTTACTGGTCCTTACTCATCCCTACTGGTCCTTACTGGTCCTTACTCGTCCTTACTGGTCCCTACTGGTCTTTACTTGTCGTTACTGGTCGTTACTGGTCGTTACTGGTCTTTACTGGTCCTTACTGGTCCTTACTGGTCCCTACTGGTCTTTACTGGTCCTTACTGGTCCTTACTGGTCCTTACTCGTCTTTACTGGTCCTTACTGGTCCTTACTCGTCCCTACTCGTCCCTACTGGTCCTTACTGGTCCTTACTGGTCCCTACTGGTCTTTACTGGTCCTTACTCGTCTTTACTGGTCCTTACTCGTCCCTACTGGTCCTTACTGGTCCTTACTGATCCTTACTGGTCCTTACTGGTCGTTACTGGTCCCTACTGGTCCTTACTGGTCTTTACTGGTCCTTACTGGTCCTTACTGGTCGTTACTGGTCCCTACTGTTCCTTACTGGTCGTTACTGGTCCTTACTGGTCTTTACTGGTCCCTACTGGTCGTTACTGGTCGTTACTGGTCGTTACTGGTCCTTACTGGTCGTTACTGGTCCCTACTGTTCCTTACTGGTCGTTACTGTTCCTTAATGGCCGTTACTGGTCTCTACTGGTCCCTACTGGTCCTTACTGGTCCGTAGACTCTGACACTAACGACTCTCTCTGATAACGTCTTCTCACATAAAGGAGGAACACTCCTCCAGCAGCTGAAGAAAGGAAGTGAAGAGTTTCCGTCTTGTGTCTTCTTCTTCTTCTTCATCCATGAAACACAAAGCAGACGTCAGGTTGATTAACTGGCTGCTGATGAAGAGTCGGGTCTGCGGGTCAGAGACGAAGCAGCCGGAGGAATCGTTGCTTCATTTAATGGCATTAATTAAAGTGCTGATGTGTTGGAGCCGTTATCCCAGCCGCTATTGACGAACGACACGGCGGCCATGTTTGATGAATCGCTGCTTTAACGTCCATGTTAGCGGGGAGCATGTCCAACGCAGTAATAAAAGAGCCCATCGCTCACTGCAGCGGAGTGAAGAAGAGGAGGAAGCATCAGGAGGAAGCTGCAGCCCGACGTGGACAAATTAATATGAACGAGAACCACAGCGAGTCCCCGAGATGAAGAGATGAAGAGATGAGATATTAAGATACAGGCGGGTCGGCCCGGGGGATGGGTGGAGCCTCTGGATGAAGTCGGCCTCATGTGGGGCCCCTCTGGATGAAGTCGGCCTCATGTGGGGCCCCTCTGGATGAAGTCGGTCTCATGTGGGGTCCCTCTGGATGAAGTCGGTCTCATGTGGGGCCCCTCTGGATGAAGTCGGCCTCATGTTGGACCCCTCTGGATGAAGTCGGCCTCATGTGGGGCCCCTCTGGATGAAGTCGGCCTCATGTCGGGCCCCTCTGGATGAAGTCGGCCTCATGTCGGGCCCCTCTGGATGAAGTCGGTCTCATGTGGGGCCCCTCTGGATGAAGTCAGTCTCATGTGGGTCCCCTCTGGATGAAGTCGGCCTCATGTTGGACCCCTCTGGATGAAGTCGGCCTCATGTCGGGCCCCTCTGGATGAAGTCAGCCTCATGTTGGACCCCTCTGGATGAAGTCGGCCTCATGTGGGGCCCCTCTGGATGAAGTCGGCCTCATGTTGGACCCCTCTGGATGAAGTCGGCCTCATGTCGGCCCCTCTGGATGAAGTCGGGCTCATGTAGGCCCCTCTGGATGAAGTCGGCCTCATGTGGGACCCCTCTGGATGAAGTCGGCCTCATGTGGGGACCCTCTGGATGAAGTCGGCCTCACGTAGGACCCCTCTGGATGAAGTCGGCCTCATGTTGGGACCCTCTGGATGAAGTCGGCCTCATGTAGGACCCCTCTGGATGAAGTCGGCCTCATGTTGGGCCCCTCTGGATGAAGTCGGTCTCATGTAGGACCCCTCTGGATGAAGTCGGCCTCATGTAGGACCCCTCTGGATGAAGTCGGCCTCATGTTGGGCCCCTCTGGATGAAGTCGGCCTCATGTAGGACCCCTCTGGATGAAGTCGGCCTCATGTAGGACCCCTCTGGATGAAGTCGGCCTCATGTAGGACCCCTCTGGATGAAGTCGGCCTCATGTAGGACCCCTCTGGATGAAGTCGGCCTCATGTAGGGCCCCTCTGGATGAAGTCGGCCTCATGTTGGGCCTCTCTGGCCCAGTGAGGAGCCGGCACCACCGCTTTACTGACGGAGCATTAGAGCGGTGGTGAGTGTGGAGCGTCAGCCACACATTCCTGTCTGTAGTGAAGGATGAGCCACCTCGTTAGGCAACAGCTGCCGCCGCCGCCGCCTCCTCCCCCCCCTCCTCCTCCCCCCGCCCCCCCCCTCAGGGTGCTGACGAGCCTCCGTGGACCACTTACACTAATATTATTGTTGCTCATGATGTTGTGATGTGACGGCTGTGTCAGGCTCCGCCTCCCGCCGCTCGGCCTCCAGCCCAGATCCTTTTCATCAGAGATATCATACGTCCATATGTCTCAGACGCTCGGAGGACGTGTCGGAACAAGACAACCTGTTGAGGACGAGGAGACTCAATTAAGGAGCTAACAAAATACAAATCTCAATAGCTTGGGAATAATTGTGCACCCCTCATTAAGCATTCCATCTGGGCCATTACCTCCTCTTCTCCTCCTCGTCTCCCTCCTCTTCTCTCCGGAGTTATAAATGACTGGCAGTCAGAGATGAAGTGAGTCAAACAAAGTCATTCAAATAAATACATCACGCTATTATAAATGGACTCAACGCGTGTAATTGTTCTTGTGAATTAGTTCCTCCGGCAGTCTGAGTCCGTCAGTACACCTGGACGTCCACCAGGGGACGGGTGTCCGCCGCGAGGGACAGGACTTGTCTCCAGGAACACGTTTAGCAGATGAAGCACACAATTGAAGAAAAGCTCATTTCTTGTTGCAGAGATAGAGCCGGCTGCAGAGAGCATTGAGAGACGCGTCTTTGTCCTCTGACTGATTACTTCCTTGATTTGGTGAAAGTGAATCCTTTCCTTCTTTTCCGTGAACTCGGCCTGAAGCATTCTCCTCTGGATTGATAGCGACCTGATTTATGGGCCTTATTGCGCCGTATAATTAATTTTATGCATATGACTTCCTTTACAATTACCATGAAGTTCACTGCTTATATGAAGCCATCAATAACTGCAGCTTCATCAGGGGACGGGCGGGACATGTGCACGAGGACAGAGGACGAAGACTGTGTCTCAAAATATCTTCTGAAGGGGGGAACGCAAAACGCTCGACTGAATCCTCTGAAGAGAGGGAGGAGGACAAATGTGTCCAACATTCATAGACTGAGTCATAGTGATGTCTTTAATGTCCAACGTTCATAGACTGAGTCATAGTGATGTCTTTAATGTCCAACGTTCATAGACTGAGTCATAGTGATGTCTTTAATGTCCAACGTTCATAGACTGAGTCATAGTGATGTCTTTAATGTCCAACATTCATAGACTGAGTCATAGTGATGTCTTTAATGTCCAACATTCATAGACTGAGTCATAGTGATGTCTTTAATGTCCAACATTCATAGACTGGGTCATAGTGATGTCTTTAATGTCCAACGTTCATAGACTGAGTCATAGTGATGTCTTTAATGTCCAACGTTCATGAACTGAGTCATAGTGATGTCTTTAATATCCAACGTTCATAGACTGAGTCATAGTGATGTCTTTAATGTCCAACGTTCATAGACTGAGTCATAGTGATGTCTTTAATGTCCAACGTTCATAGACTGAGTCATAGTGATGTCTTTAATGTCCAACGTTCATAGACTGAGTCATAGTGATGTCTTTAATGTCCAACGTTCATAGACTGAGTCATAGTGATGTCTTTAATGTCCAACGTTGATAGACTGAGTCATAGTGATGTCTTTAATGTCCAACATTCATAGACTGAGTCATAGTGATGTCTTTAATGTCCAACATTCATAGACTGAGTCATAGTGATGTCTTTAATGTCCAATGTTCATAGACTGAGTCATAGTGATGTCTTTAATGTCCAACATTCATAGACTGAGTCATAGTGATGTCTTTAATGTCCAACGTTCATAGACTGAGTCATAGTGATGTCTTTAATGTCTAACGTTCATGAACTTCATCTGGACTTTAATAAACAACAACACAATAGATTGTTGTGAACACAACGATGTTGTCTTGAATCAGGATGAAGCTGTGATGTCATCGGCCAGTTGATGGTGACATCACGGTGACATCGCGGTGACATCACGGCGACATCACGGCGACGTCACGGCGACGTCACGGCGACGTCACGGTGACTTCATGGTGTTCATGAAGGGCCTGAGGTGGTGCCATGAATAATGAAGGCGCATAAGGAGGTGATATAAATGCACACATATCTGGAGGAGGAGCAGCAGCATTAATGCTCACATGTTTCTCCGCCTCACGATTATTCACGTCCATGATACTGACTCAGATTATTCCGTGTCCCGGTGCTCGTCCCCGCTGACCTTCCCCTGATGAGGCCGCCTGCGAGGCGGTGCTCGGGGCTCACGCCTTACTGCGGCAGGAAAACTACTAGTTCTACTTTTATAATAAAATATTGACGATTCTATTCATTTGAAGTAATGAAGAGCAGGGATTCATATTCATGAGTTAGGAGTCACGGAGGTTTCTGTCCACGAGGACAGACGCCAAGAGCACGATGGCCGGAGGACGACACCTTGTGAAGGTGAGAGGACGACTGGCCGGAGGACGACTGGAGGCTCGTACAGGCTCGTAGAGGTGCCTAGAGGTGTGTAGAGGTGCCTAGAGGCGCGTAGAGGTGCCTAGAGTTGTGTAGAGGTGCGTAGAAGTGTGTAGAGGTGTGTCGGGGTGCGTAGAGGTGCCTAGAGGTGTGTAGAGGTGCCTAGAGGCGCATAGAGGTGCCTAGAGTTGTATAGAGGTGCGTAGGGGTGCGTAGAAGTGTGTAGAGGTGTGTCGGGGTGCGTAGAGGTGCCTAGAGGTGTGTAGAAGTGTGTAGAGGTGTGTAGAGGTGTGTAGAAGTGTGTAGAGGTGTGTAGAGGTGTGTAGAGGCTCGTAGAGGTGTGTAGAGGTGTGTAGAGGCTCGTAGAGGTGTGTAGAGGTGCGTAGAGGTGTGTAGAAGTGTGTAGAGGTGTGTAGAGGTGTGTAGAGGCTCGTAGAGGTGTGTAGAGGTGTGTAGAGGTGTGTAGAAGTGTGTAGAGGTGCGTAGAGGCTCGTAGAGGTGCGTAGAGGTGTGTAGAGGTGCGTAGAGGTGCGTAGAGGTGTGTAGAGGTGCGTAGAGGCCCATTAACCCCTGATGCTGATGTTTACTACTCGCTACGCTCACCGTTGCTGGTCAATTCATCATTAGGCCTCCTCGTGCCCCCCCCCCATCCTCCTGAACCATTCATCACCGGGCGCCGCTGACAGTGACGGATGGCTCGGCCCGCCACTGGCACTCTCCCCGCCGGAGACTCATACGGCCGCGGCGGCGGACTGACAGCTGGAGCAACATGTCAAGTGGTGGAAAGACTGCGGCCATTAATAACCTCCGTCACATGACCGCCTCGGTGTGTCTGTGGGGGGGGGGGGGGGGGGGCGATGTCACGCGAGCGAGGCCGACAGTCATGGACGCCTGATCTTTAATCAAGTGTGCGGGGCTGATGGGTAATGAATATATCGCTCTCAAATTGGAAGGTGTGTGTGAGGGGGGGGCTAGAGGGGTGACCCATCTGTGGCTCAGGGCGACCCTTGGGAGGGGGGAGGGGGGGGGGCTCCTCTTAAAGACGAACCCGCCGCTCGCCACACATCTGAGAACATGTAACCTGTCGTTCATTCAGTCAGAGGTCACACGATCACATGATCACATGATCACATGATCACATGACCACATGATCACGTGATCATGTGGTCATGTGATCATGTAGTACTTGCACTACCTCTCAGAGGTACATGTAGTACTCTGTGCTCAGTCAGCGTTGTGATGACTGTGAACAGCTGCTCGGCTTTAATGGACTTTCACCTCCTCTTGAGAGCAGGAGGTGCTTCCTCCTCTCACAGCCGCCATGATCCTTTAATCCCATTGGTCACGGCAATCAAAGGTCCACGAGTCCGGCCCTGAGGACCAGGTCCATGAGTCCGGCCCTGAGGACCTGGTCCACGATTCCGGCCCTGAGGACCTGGT
>NC_079402.1:21267836-21332836 GCF_029220125.1 Pseudoliparis swirei | reverse complement strand
CCATGTGAACACACATTAAAATAAGAAACTTCTTTAGGTTCATCATAAAAAATGTACTGTGTGATTTACTTCACTTCATTTTACTTCACTTGACTTCACTTCACTTCATTTTACTTCACTTTACTTCTTTTTACTTCATTTTACTTCACTTTACTTCCCTTTACTTCATTTTACTTTACTTCATTTTACTTCACTTTACTTCACTTTAGTCACATGGTGCCCAACATGAGGGTCCCCCCCCTCACGAGGTCTCAACGTGGATTAGCATGTTAGCATGGGCTCAGCTAATAGATATATAAAATAATATGTTATTATTATAATAATGATACAATATATAAAATATATTAATTAATACTATAATATGTTACTATTATTATAATATATGTTATATTCATATATTATTGTTATTATTCATATATAGATTCTTATATATATATAATATTTATTATTGTATGAGCACAACCCCCTGCGGCTCAATAAGGAGGCTCGTCCTCCAGCTCGGCCTGAATGTGCTCTTCAGGAGGAGTGGAGGAGGTGCAGCGGCCTGGAGGAGGCGCTCCGCTGCTAACCACATTACGTAACATTAGAATGATAATGGGAGATGGGTCCCTGAAGGCATCACGATGGGGGATCAGATGGCCTTCGTTTAATTTGGTAAATGTGGGATTTAGAAGCTTTGAGCCGGCGGTAACGAGGCGGAGGCACGGACATGTTTTAACTCGTCCTATTAACATAAAACATTTGATTCCCAACCAGCTCCTCTCTCAGGACGCGGCAGCCTTCGCTGCTCGCCACTTTAATCCTGTTAAAGGGGCGGAGTCGGCCGGATGCTGCTCCACATGATCCAATCAGAGACACCAATTACAGCCGCTTGTGATTAAAGTCCAATTAGTTAACGAGGAGGAGTTAACCCCACGCGCCTTTAATGCAGCGCGCCGACAGCAGTGGCATTGTGGGTAAACAAGCATTGTCAGTGTGTGTGTGTGGGGCTAATGCAATTGAGCAGTAATATTTTATATATGTGATATATCTTATGAAGCCAAGACTAAACACACCAACAGATGTAAACATGGTTCATCTGTCCATCATTTACACAACGAGCTGCGCATAATTAATCAGCTTCCTCTGAAATAAAGAGCCAATCAAAGAGCAGGAAGCATCAAGGAGTTCACCTGTAGCCTAGGAACAGCGGAAGGTCACCTGAAGGTCACAGGATTGTCACTTGAAGATCAGATCCTACATGTATGTTCTAAGTGCATGTCCTACATGTATGTATGTCCTACATGTATGTTCTACATGTATGTCCTACATGTATGTCCTACATGTATGTCCTACATGTATGTTCTATGTGCATGTCCTACATGTATGTCCTACGTGCATGTCCTACATGTATGTATGTCCTACATGTATGTTCTACATGTATGTCCTACATGTATGTCCTACAAGTTGCAAGACTGCTTTGAGTCCACCGACTGGGGGGTCTTCGAGCACGAGGACCTGGAACAGTACACTTCAGCGGTCCTGGGTTACATCAAGCACTGCATAGACTCCGTCACCGTGGACAAGCGTATCCGGGTACATCCCAACACGAAGCCGTGGATGACGGGAGAGGTGCAGCGTCTGCTCCGAGAGAGGAACACCGCCTTCAGCTCCGCAGATGGGGAGCTATACAGCACGGCCAGAGCCGACCTGAAGCGGGGGATCAGAAGGGCCAAGGCGGACTACAAGGCGAAGATTGAGGACTGCTTCCAGAGTAACGACTCCAGGCAGGTGTGGCAGGGGGTCCAACACATGACAAACTACAGACCCAGCCACCCCTCGGCCGACGGGGGCGACCCTCAGTTGGTGGAAGAGCTGAACTCCTTCTACGCCCGCTACGAGGTGGGACCAACGGAAGCAGCCACACCACATCCACCAGCCCACAGTAGCCTCATCCTCACGGAACACGAAGTGAGACGCACGCTGAAGGCCGTGAACCCGAGGAAAGCAGCAGGGCCGGACGGCGTCTCGGGACGGGTGTTGAGAGACTGCGCCGACCAGCTGGCGGGGGTCTTCACCAAGATCTTCAACCAGTCCCTGTCCCAGGCCACCGTCCCATCCTGCCTGAAAACCTCCACAATCATCCCGGTGCCAAAAAAGAAAACCATCAGCTGCTTAAACGACTACCGTCCAGTGGCACTCACTCCCATCCCCATGAAGTGCTTGAGAAGCTGGTTCGTTCCCACATCATCTCATCCCTTCCGCCCGGCCTGGACCGTCACCAGTTTGCATACAGAGCAAACAGGTCCACGGATGACGCCATCGCCACAGCTCTCCACTCTGCCCTGTCTCACCTGGAGGGGAGCTACGCACGGCTGCTCTTCATGGACTTCTGCTCGGCATTTAACACCATCCTTCCTGACAGACTGGTGACAAAACTGTCAGACCTGGGATTATCACACTCTACCTGCCGTTGGATTAAGGACTTCCTGTCTGACCGCCCCAGAGGGTGAGGATAGGTCCCCACACCTCCACGGCCCTCAGCCTCAGCACCGGGTCCCCCAGGGCTGCGTGCTGAGCCCCTACTTACTCCCTCTACACTAATGACTTCACCCGCCCACCCCAGCAACTCCATCATAAAGTTTGCTGGCGACACCACTGTGGTGGGCTGCATCTCCGGGTGACGAGACCGCGTGCAGCGAGGTGGAGCAGCTGTCTGTGTTGTGCAAAGCGAACAACCTGCAGCTGAACAAGCTCAAAACCCAGGAGATGATCATCGATTACAGAAGGAAGAAAACTGTCATCCAGCCCTGTACATTGACGGGATTGTGTGGAGAGTCTCGGTCTTCAGATTCCTGGGCGTTCACCTGGCTGAGGACCTGTCCTGGAGAACCAACACCACGGCGATCGTCAAGAAGGCACAGCAGAGACTCTACTTCCTGAGAATACTCAGGAATTACCACCTCAGACAGGATCTGCTTGTGTCCTTCTACCGCTGCTCCGTGGAGAGCGTCCTCACCTATTGCATCTGCGTGTGGTTCCTCAGCTGCACAGCCGCAGAGAGGAACGCGCTTCAGAGGGTCGTCAACTCGGCCCAGAAGATCATCGGGTGCCCCCTTCCCCTCCCTGCAAGAACTGTACAGCTCTCGCTGCCTTAAGAAGGCAGTCAAGATCCTCAAGGATCCATCTCACCCGGGCAACGAACACTTTGTACGGCTGCGCTCAGGCAGGCGCTTCAAGACTATGTATACCCGGACCAACAGACTTAAGTTCAGCTTCTTTCCGAGGGCCATAAGCGCACTAAACGCTGCTAAGTTTTTAGAGAGTCAAATGTCGCATCCCCGTTCAATATGAGGAATCGTGCAATAAAAAACTTAGGTTTACACTAAGAAATATGCCTAGTTTACATACGTAGTTTATTATACTTATTTTTATATTTATATTTACATCCATAGATCTCATTTATACTTATGTATAGTTCCCCTATGTCTATTTATGATTCATTCTGGTTTTTATATTGTCTTGTTTATATTGTCTTGTTGTTTTTATATTGTCTATTGTCCTATTAGCACCTTGGGATTGCATCTAAATTTCGTTGTTCCTTTGCACAATGACAAATAAAGATCATTCATTCATTCATTCATTTGTATGTCCAACATGTATGTTCTACATGTATGTCCTACATGTATGTTCTACATGTATGTCCTACATGTATGTCCTACATGTTTGTATGTCCAACATGTATGTCCTACATGTATGTCCTACATGTATGTCCAACATGTATGTTCTACATGTATGTCCTACATGTATGTCCTACATGTTTGTACATGTATGTCCTACGTGTATGTCCTACATGTATGTCCTACGTGCATGTCCTACATGTATGTCCTACGTGCATGTCCTACATGTATGTCCTACATGTATGTCCTACGTGCATGTCCTACATGTATGTCCTACATGTATGTCCTACATGTATGTCCTACATGTATGTCCTACATGTATGTTCTACATGTATGTCCTACATGTATGTCCTACATGTTTGTATGTCCAACATGTATGTCCTACATGTATGTCCTACATGTATGTCCTACATGTATGTCCTACATGTATGTCCTACATGTTTGTATGTCCAACATGTATGTCCTACATGTATGTCCTACGTGTATGTCCTACATGCATGTATGTTCTACATGTATGTCCTACATGTTTGTATGTCCAACATGTATGTCCTACATGCATGTATGTCCTACATGTATGTCCTACATGTATGTCCTACATGTATGTCCTACATGTATGTCCTACATGTATGTTCTACATGTATGTCCTACATGTATGTTCTACATGTATGTTCTACATGTATGTCCTACATGCATGTCCTACATGTATCTATGTCCTACATGTATGTCCTACATGTATGTCCTACATGTATGTCCTACGTGTATGTCCTACATGTATGTCCTACATGTTTGTATGTCCAACATGTATGTTCTACATGTATGTCCTACATGTATGTTCTACATGTATGTCCTACATGTATGTCCTACATGTTTGTATGTCCAACATGTATGTCCTACATGTATGTCCTACATGTATGTCCAACATGTATGTTCTACATGTATGTCCTACATGTATGTCCTACATGTTTGTATGTCCAACATGTATGTCCTACATGTATGTCCTACGTGTATGTCCTACATGCATGTATGTTCTACATGTATGTCCTACATGTATGTCCTACATGTTTGTATGTTCTACATGTATGTTCTACATGTATGTCCTACATGCATGTCCTACATGTATCTATGTCCTACATGTATGTCCTACATGTATGTCCTACATGTATGTTCTACATGTATGTCCTACATGCATGTCCTACATGTATGTATGTCCTACATGTATGTTCTACATGTATGTCCTACATGTTTGTATGTCCAACATGTATGTCCTACATGTTTGTATGTCCAACATGTATGTCCTACGTGTATGTCCTACATGTATGTTCTACATGTATGTCCTACATGTATGTCCTACATGTTTGTATGTTCTACATGTATGTCCTACATGTATGTCCTACATGTTTGTATGTCCAACATGTATGTCCTACATGTATGTCCTACGTGTATGTCCTACATGTATGTCCAACATGTATGTCCTACATGTATGTCCTACGTGTATGTCCTACATGTATGTCCAACATGTATGTCCTACGTGTATGTCCTACATGTATGTCCAACATGTATGTCCTACATGTATGTCCTACATGCATGTCCTACATGTATGTATGTCCTACATGTATGTTCTACATGTATGTCCTACATGTTTGTATGTTCTACATGTATGTCCTACATGTATGTCCTACATGTTTGTATGTCCAACATGTATGTCCTACATGTTTGTATGTCCAACATGTATGTCCTACGTGTATGTCCTACATGTATGTTCTACATGTATGTCCTACATGTATGTCCTACATGTTTGTATGTTCTACATGTATGTCCTACATGTATGTCCTACATGTTTGTATGTCCAACATGTATGTCCTACATGTATGTCCTACGTGTATGTCCTACATGTATGTCCTACGTGCATGTCCTACATGTATGTTCTACATGTATGTCCTACATGTATTTCCTACGTGCATGTCCTACATGTATGTCCTACATGTATGTCCTACATGCATGTCCTACATGTATGTCCTACATGTATGTTCTACATGTATGTCCTACATGTATGTCCTACGTGCATGTCCTACATGTATGTCCTACATGTATGTCCTACATGTATGTTCTACATGTATGCCCTACATGTATGTCCTACATGCAGCGTTCCCCGTCCCCTCGGCTGGGGATCAATGGGGAAAAGGGGAATTAGTGATTCTAAATCCTGCAGCTGTGGTCGAAGTGAGCTCCTCTAAAATCATTAACCAATCATGTATTCCTATTGATTTATTCTGAATACCTGAGGGGGAGCAGATTAAAGCGGCTGAAGGATGGAGCTGGAGGATGGAGCTGGAGGGTGGAGCTGGAGGATGGAGCTGGAGGATGGAGCTGGAGGGTGATCAGTGATCAGCCGCCTGTCTGACGGTTCTGGTTTTAACTCTGCGGATGACGTCATCACCCGGAGGCGTGGTGATGACATCGTTCGGTTGAGGGTCAGAGCTTTACTCCATGAGGTCGTATTTATTTGACTGTAAACTTGTTCAACAGAAGGAAATGATGTAAATTTAGATTCAACAAGAATATTAGATTAGATTAAAACATGTTGTGAATTTGGGAAATGATGACATCTTTGATGAATAAATGTTTGGATTGCATAAGTACTAAAAGTCTAAATATGATAATAGTTCTGGTCATCGTTCATGTTGCTCTAATGGAGTGAAGGAGAAGGTCAAACATGACTATGGCTTTAAAGGATGGAAACATAAAGATTATAACTCATAAATATATGTGTTCTGAATCTGAACTTTTCCATAAACGAAAAGTAAATAAACATCATTCTTCATCTCGGGTCGTCAGCTTTATTTATTCATAAACCAACATTAACATAGAAATGTTGATCCGGGTCATTAAGGAGCAGATATTCATGTGAGGACCTCCGGCTCACCGGGGGCCCTCTGAGGGGCCCTCTGGGGGGCTGGAGCCTCGGCTTGAGAACCACTGCAGTCTCATTCCATCAGATTATCCCTCAGACCACCAGAGGGACCAGAAGACGTTTTGATCCAGAACATTCTGCTGAATTAAAGATGAAGAGGAACCAGCGTTCAGAGCAGGAAGAGAGAGACGCCAAAGCCCCGAGACCCGGAACTCTGGGAGGAGCTTAAAAGATCAAAGACACCGAAAATATCAAAGACACCGACGCTCACACAGGAGCCTCAGGGTCCATGTGATCACCTGGTCCCTGACCTCCAGGTGAGACCTCCAGGTGAGACCTCCAGGTGAGACCTCCAGGTGCAGCTGGTGGGAAGTGGACCCGGTTCTCTGGTCAGTGATTACATGTTTGACTCTTTAAACTCTGAGATCAATCATTACCCCCAGAACCAGGCCCAGTCCAGCACCACGCCTCCCAGTTCCCACCAGCAATGGTTTCTTGAACTGGTTTGTGGGTCCTCTGGAGGTCCTGTGAGGACAGAGATCTCCTCCATTATGAATCCAGTTGATCTCTGATCTGCATTCCTGGTCCTGCTGCCCGGAGCTTCAGCGCCTTGTTACCAACAGCCATTAACCTTTGCACCGCGGCATGCTGGGAGGGCAGCTCGCTCCTCTGTGTTCTGCTGTGATGGGTCCTGGTTCCAGGTCTTGGTGGGTCCTGGTTCTAGCTCTGATTGGTTCCTGGTTCCAGGTCTTGATGGGTCCTGGTTCCAGCTCTGATTGGTTCCTGGTTCCAGGTCTTGATGGGTCCTGGTTCCAGCTCTGATTGGTTCCTGGTTCCAGGTCTTGATGGGTCCTGGTTCCAGTCCTTGATGGGTCCTGGTTCAGGTCTCAGAAGATGAGAGACGGTCTTCCTCCACTGAAGCAGAGAGTTGGTTTAGACCAGCAGACCCACCATGACGGGGTCTGCCAGCTGACTCCCAGAGCATCTTTGTTCCTCAGTACCCCCCCGCCCCCTCGGCCCCCCCGGCCCCCCATGGTCCCCCCCCCCCTCAGACCCTCCCAGTCTCTGGTCCACAGGGGCTCCTTTGTAATCCTTTAAAGTGGAAAAATACCAATTTGTAACGATTTGTCTGGCAGCAGTTTGGTGTTAAAGCGTTTGGTCTGTTAACCAGCCACCATGACAGTTACCCAGCATGCACCAGGGTCCTTCTGTTGACGTTCAGAGAGGAGAAGAGAAAAAGGAGAAGGAAACTGAGAATAAAAAGAAAGAGAAGAAGAACAAGAAGAAGATGAGGAAGAAGTATAAAATAATGATAATAATAATAATAATATAAATAATTACAATTATAGTAATAATAACAATATTAATGACAATAAATAATAAGAACAATAATAAGAACAACAATAATACTAACAGTAATACTAATAAATAAAACGTAATAATAATTACAATAATAATAATAATTAATAACAGCAACGCTAATACATAATAAATAATGATAATAATAACACTAATAAACAATAGTAATAGCATTAATAAACATTACATTATAGTAATAGAAGTCACAGAGGAACTCTCTTAGGACACGTGAAGAAACTCATTTTATTATTGATAAAGTCTCAAGATGACTTATAGAAACCTTCATTGAATTAACAGAGATCAATTTATGTATATATTTATATATAAATCTATATATACACATATAGATATATATAGATATATGTATGTGTATATATATTTACCTTCCAGAGGACACGCACATATATATATATATACATATGTATATATATGTATATACATACATATATATGTGTATATATATGTATATATACACGTATATATATGTATATATATGCATATATATGTATATATATGTATATATATATATGTGTATATTTACATATATATATATGTTTATATATATATATATGTATATATATATATGTATATATATATTTACCTTCCAGAGCTCACACTCATACATAATAATTTTTCTGACTCCTTCAGCATCTCCTTCGTAGACTCACTGGCATTAAAAGAAGCCGCTACTTTATGACTTATCAATACCCACTCGTATTGATCAGGGGGGTGATACCACAAAAGCTTCTGATGACCTACTTATGGAGCTATTGATCTCAACGCCCACTGATCGGGCGGACCGGAGGGGGGCTAAGTGCAGAGGGAGGGTGTCATGACCCTTCCCAAGGTCAAAGGTCAGAGGCTGTTCACCCGACCAAGGTCACGGCGCACTAATAGAGTTCGTTCAATTTACACACAAAGAAGAAGTTTAACTGATCACTGAAGTATTAATCAATACTTAACACTCTGAGTCACGAGACTTCATTAGCACCAAGAATCAAACAAACATGTGTGTGTGTTTATATGACGAACATCACTCCTCAAACAAAGTCAGAGTATAACTTTAGTATTTTGGATGGTTCACGTGACTCTCCACCTCTTATATATAATTTGATATAATAATATAATACAATCATATATTATAATATAATATTATGTAATTTAATTAAAATAATATTTTATAATATAATATAAAATAATATAGTGTAAAGCATTGTAGAATAAAATAATATAATCAAATATAGTATTATGTGAAATAATATAACATAATGTAATAACAAATATTTATATAAAATTATATAATAACTTAATATTATCTAAAATAATGTAAAATACTATAAAGTAAAATCAAATAATGTAAAATAATATTATATAAAACAATATTATATAAAATAAAATATAATAATATATGGATGTAATGTAAAATAATATAAAATAATGTCTATAATATATCATTTCATAATGTAATATAATATAAAATAATATAATATAAAAGAATGTAATATAATATAACATTTCATAATAATATAAAATATATGAGATAAGATAACATAATATAATATAAATTAATATAACGTATCACAATATAATATAATATAAAATACAATAACATTATATAATATGATATGAAATATTTTAATATAATACAAAATAATATAATGTATCACAAAATAAAATAATATAAAATACAATAACATTATGTAACATTATAAAAAATAATGTAATATGAAATAATATGATATTTGATATTAAATACAATCATATAATATAATGTAACATAATGTAATATAAGATAATATAATGTAAAATAATTTAATATGTTATAAAATAATATTATATAAAATATTATTATATAAAATGATATGATACAAAAGCCTCTCACTGTGGTGTAATGACCTAACGAGGAGGAATTTGCTGTGTTTCCGCTGAGCTCAGCATTCTTTAATCTGATTTCACGCTGTTGGACTTTACGGCCGCTCGTGAAGCGCGAAGCCGCGAGCTGTGAAAGCGTAACGAGCCGTCAGCGGCTGCCAATAAAACACCAACAGCCATTTAAGCCAATGGAGGCGCATCTGCGGTCAGTCGATAAACCAAACAGCCGGAGGCGGCTCCGATCGGTCGGAGACGACAAGGTCACCGCGGCAACGGGACGCTTCGACCGGGCCTGAAAAATCCGATTCTGACATCGATGACGTTGAGTTTTTGGGGGAGTTTCAATCGGGACCTCTGATTCGCTGAAACTCTAGGGCCCGGTATTTCAAAATGATCCCACAGGATTTATCCTCCTGGAATAGATTAAATCCTGATCAGATCCCCAAAACGGGTATTTCAAAGCAAATCTGATCCTGAAGATTCAGATTTGGAAATCCAATCCTGCCTTTGATCCGGATTAAACACTGCTGTTGAGTATTTCTCAACATTAGTGGAAAATCTGGATCCGTTTGGTCCTAAAGATCCGGGTGACCCTGATCCCAGCTCGGAGGTGTAACTGCTCCAAAGATCCTTATTTGTGAAGATGTAGTTTCACTGCTGTTGGCTCAATGTTTACTTTCTTTGCACGTTCTTTTCTTTTCTAGCAAACATCGAGAACATCAGTCAATCGTATTAATTAACATGCATCAGCTCACTAAAAGTAGCCAAAGCTCCAGAAAGTCAGCCCTATGGAGCAGTAAAGGTAGTCTAGCTCCAGAGGGTCAGCCCTATAGAGCAGTGAAGGTATTCTAGCTCAAGAGGGTCAGCCCTATGGAGCAGTGAAGGTCTTCTAGCTCCAGATGATCAGCCCTATGGAGCAGTGAAGGTCTTCTAGCTCCAGAGGGTCAGCCCTATAGAGCAGTGAAGGTCTTCTAGCTCCAGAGGGTCAGCCCTATGGAGCAGTGAAGGTCTTCTAGCTCCAGAGGGTCAGCCCTATAGAGCAGTGAAGGTCTTCTAGCTCCAGAGGGTCAGCCCTATAGAGCAGTGAAGGTCTTCTAGCTCCAGAGGGTCAGCCCTATGGAGCAGTGAAGGTCTTCTAGCTCCAGAGGGTCAGCCCTATGGAGCAGTGAAGGTCTTCTAGCTCCAGAGGGTCAGCCCTATAGAGCAGTGAAGGTCTTCTAGCTCCAGAGGGTCAGCCCTATAGAGCAGTGAAGGTCTTCTAGCTCCAGAGGGTCAGCCCTATGGAGCAGTGAAGGTCTTCTAGCTCCAGAGGGTCAGCCCTATAGAGCAGTGAAGGTCTTCTAGCTCCAGAGGGTCAGCCCTATAGAGCAGTGAAGGTCTTCTAGCTCCAGAGGGTCAGCCCTATGGAGCAGTCCCTTTTGTTGACGACGTTTTCCTGAAAAGATCCGTACAACACACTAGCTCCCGTCAGCTGGCGTTAGCGCAAACTCGTCTTTATTTGACTTTGCCGAGCTTCTTCTTTAGCTTCGTATTCTCCTGAAAGCCACGTCATGTGACCTCCCATCGGGTCATTATTAATATAATTACTACAGAGCTGCATGCAGGCCGGACTCATTCCTGCCCCCAGAGGACGGAGGGCAGAACACACCTCGACTGACCCCGAGGAGCAGAAATAAACCTTTATTCATGCCTTCTTGTCTCTAAGAAAGAAAACACATTTTAACAGTATGAATCAGCACCATCACATTCCTTTACATTTCAAATGCATTTCTGTTTCGTTTGATTAATATTGCACACAATCTTTCTATGTGTGTATTTCATATTGTCTATGATACGTATTGTGCAGCCTGAAGCAGACTGTATGAAGTGAATATGAATACGAACATCGTGTTCCCCGTTACTCGGTCTTCATGAAGGAGGTGAAGGTGTTCTCCTGTTTTAATAGACGTCACCTCCTCATGCAACACTGAGGGATGAGGAGCTCCATCATTCTCCTCCCTGCGTTTACTTCAATGTCGTTTCCCTCTGACGGGCACGTGACACCTCCTCTTGGTAATGGAGTGACACCCCCAAACTCATCAGGGTAATGTGAGAAGGAGGAGCAGGAGGAGGAGGCGCATTGTGTACACAAGCCACCAAATGCATTCGTCAAACACATGATGTGAGGAGGAGAAATGACCCGCCAGAAACTAATGACTCCATGAAGGAGAAAGATCCCCCATCACCGGACCGTGACAGGGGCTCAGGGGGCGGGGCTTATCGGGTGGGAGGTGCTCTGTGTGAGCTAAAAGTGAGGAGGTGCTGTGTCAGGAGGTTCCGTGTACTTTATACTACTGTATATATATATATACATATATATATATATAAATATAAATATATATAAATATATATATTTATAAATATATATATATATATATATATTTATATATAAATATATATATATATTTATATATTTATATATATAGCGGCTATGAGAGGAACATATGGACAGCAGCTCGCACTCTATATATAATTATCCAATTATTGTTTCATGAGTCCAAAGGGGGGGACTCACTAAGGGGGGGGGCTCACTAAAGGGGCGGGGCTAGTTAAAGGGGGGCTCATTAAAGGGGGGGCTCACTAACAGCTGACAGCAGCATATTTGCATAGAGATGAATTACAGCCGCCTGACATGACTTTTAAAAGATGATGGAGGAGGTTGTTCTGCTCAGAGTGTTCACAGGTTACTGCAGGAGTCAGGAGGAGAGAGGAGGAGAGAGGAGGTGAGGAGGCCACGGGGTCCACACCTCCTCCTCCTCCTCCTCGTGATTAATCACAGTTTGTCTCTTCATCCTGAGACTCTGGAGGGGTGATACAGTAGTATAAAGTACACTAAGTACCTGTGAGATGTAGTATTAAGTACACTAAGTACCTGTGAGATGTAGTATTAAGTACATTAAGTACCTGTGAGATGTAGTATTAAGTACAGAGACTTCATGAGAGAGAGATTATCTCTGGAGATCTGCTCCACCTGAAGGAGGAGATCTGCTTCACCTGAAGGAGGAGATCTGCTCCACCTGAAGAAGGAGATCTGCTCCACCTGAAGAAGGAGATCTGCTCCACCTGAAGGAGGAGATCTGCTTCACCTGAAGGAGTCGCCTGACCATGAAGCTGCTGAAGCAGACGGAGTAATTATCAGCTGATGATCACATCCTGTCACGGGGAGCTGCACCATGCTGCTCCCATGCCTGTGTTTGCAGGAGGAGGAGGAGGAGGAGGAGGTCTCCTCATAATGGAGCTCCCGAGGCGCTCCTTATCTCAGGCCTGCAGGCGGGAGATAAAGAGCTCCGCCCCCGACTCCCGTCCCTGTGTGTAATCTGCTGTAGAACATGGCCGCCTGTCACAGGGCTGTGAGCACCGAGCCACAGGTGGAGACGCCACAGGAAACGCCACAGGTGGAGACGCCACAGGTGGAGACGCCACAGGTGGAGACGCAACAGGTGGAGACGCCACAGGTGGAGGCATACAGGTGGAGGCATACAGGAAACGCCACAGGTGGAGACGCCACAGGAAACGCCACAGGTGGAGACGCCACAGGAAACGCCACAGGTGGAGACGCCACAGGAAACGCCACAGGTGGAGACGCCACAGGTGGAGACGCCACAGGTGGAGACGCCACAGGTGGAGATGCCACAGGAAACGCCACAGGTGGAGACGCCACAGGTGGAGACGCAACAGGAAACGCCACAGGTGGAGACGCCACAGGTGGAGACGCCACAGGAAACGCCACAGGTGGAGACGCAACAGGTGGAGACGCCACAGGTGGAGACGCCACAGGTGGAGACGCAACAGGAAACGCCACAGGTGGAGACGCCACAGGAAACGCCACAGGTGGAGACGCCACAGGTGGAGCATACAGGAAGCATACAGGTGGAGGCATACAGGAAACGCCACAGGTGGAGACGCCACAGGTGGAGACGCCACAGGAAACGCCACAGGTGGAGACGCAACAGGTGGAGACGCAACAGGTGGAGACGCCACAGGTGGAGACGCCACAGGAAACGCCACAGGTGGAGACGCCACAGGAAACGCCACAGGTGGAGACGCCACAGGAAACGCCACAGGTGGAGACGCCACAGGTGGAGACGCCACAGGAAACGCCACAGGTGGAGACACCACAGGTGGAGACGCAACAGGTGGAGACGCCACAGGTGGAGACGCCACAGGAAACGCCACAGGTGGAGACGCCACAGGTGGAGACGCCACAGGTGGAGACGCACAACAACGAGAGGTTTTGTGCGACTGTTAGTCAGTTCAGCTCCACAGTTACTCACATGACCAGAGAGGAGTGGTGAGCCAATAGGATCCTTCAGGTGACCTCCTGACTCAGTTGCAATACAAAGGGTCACCACTAGGCCGTCAGCAGTTGCAATACAAAGGGTGACCACTAGGCCGTCAGCAGCTGGTGTGTGATGAGGCGTTCATGTTTCTGTGGCGTTGTAACAACCCGTAGACGTCTCGGACGACTGGACAAAGTTCGGTAAAGTTGGAAAGATATCCACAGATTCAGACTTCCTGTGTGTTCGTCTGTTGTCATGGCAACAGACGAACACACAGGACTATGTTGGTGCTGGAGGCAGCGCTGTATCCTCAATAATGATCAACACCCTGAACATTATGGACCATACAGCACCGACTCAGAGCCTCATCAAGACGTACATGCTGTCTTCAGTGAGAAGCAGAACTTCAGAGGAAGAGGATGATGAAGAGAGAGATGATGATGATGATGATGATGATGGTGATTATGATGGTGATTATGATGGTGATGATGGTGATGAAGGGCCACTGAAAGCTTCTTCAGCAAACAAAGTTTCTTTTTTTTGTCTTTTCATTTAAATAATTGAGACTTAATAATAATAATTAGAATGGATCATATTGAACATGTATTCTTTATTCTCTATTCTATTGATTATATTGATGAAACGTGTTAATTATCAAGTGAAAATGTTTTCTAACGATTCATCCAGATCAATTTATTTATAAACTTACATCATGTTTCATATATTTGTTTTATTAAATGTTAATATAAATAAAAACAATGTTATAAAAACTATTAATTTTATTATTTACATCAACATGTTTCACTTTGAAAAGACTGAAACTCGTTTTGTGTGTTTTGGTTCCTCATATATATTTATGGTTTCATTCAATTACAGATTCATTATTATGTGTTATTGATTAATGGCTTTATTACATTTAGATTATTCACAGGATTTGCATGTTAATTATTTTAAGTAGTATTTATGTATATTTAATAACGTTGTGGATGAGAACAGCTTCTGATTGGATGAAGAATATATTAAATATTAAAGCTTTGCAAAAAAGAACAAACATGTTAAAACAAACAAAGTCACCGACGTCACGTTCATCATAAATATGTATAAATATATTGTACATAATTAAATCAATAAATCTTTAATACAGAATCAATTTAATATTTCTGTAATTATAAATAATTATAAAATAAATCTATTTGTTCATAAACTTGTGAAACATTAATTATTTCGTTATATTCTATGAAAACAAGGATTTCTGCTCAGTTTGTGTCAATTAGGAAAATAAATATTTAGGTTTTAATATTTTAAATAATAATAATAATAATAATGAATATTAATGATGGTGTTTTGTTGTGATGATAAAGAAACAGCTGATCTCCTTCTCGTAACTTCAGGGACAGGCACGTGACCCCCCCGCCGGTACATCCGGGTCCCGGAGGAGACCGGCACCATCTGGCTGCGGGCCGCTTCACGGACTTCACGGAAACTTATTATGGGATGTTGATTTCTGTTTTCCCCCCAACTCTTTTATTAAAAGTCTTTTGTTTGATTTTAGTATTTTGATATTTTCGTAAAGTCAGAATTGTAAAAAGTTTTACTTTTATATTAAAAACGGAAAAGAGCCAGAAATGATCTCACCATATCAATAAAAATATTAATAATAATAAAGGTTATACTAATAACAGTAATGGTAATAATAAAAATAATACAACCGAGATTAAAAACAGATAAAGTAATATTAATAATGATAATAATTTTAACAAAAGTAATTATAATAATTAAAACAATAATTATACTAACAAAAACTACATCAGTAACAATATTAAATGATAACAATAACTACAACAGGAACAATATTAAATTATAACAATAACTACAACAGGAACAATAATAAAAGGCCGTGCTCAGCAGAACTAAATCATGAATATCGATCAGAATATTGAAGCTGATCGATTATTATCAATGAATGAATCCATATGTATGTCAAACATGTTTATTAAATAAAAGTGCATTACATTGAGCCGCCATGACGCGGCGTCATCACAATAAATAAAAAGGTGAAGAGGACTCGCTGTACAGGTGCGCGTGGTGCGTTCAGGGCCACCGGAGAGGCCTTCGCGGACCAAGTAGGTTATATATATATATTTAGTTTGTCTCTAAAGAGTCCGTTGGTTTCGCGCTGCTATTTACAACTTTAGTTCACTCGGAAGTCCCAACCGGAAGTCCCGACCGGAAGTCCCAACTGGAAGTCCCGACCGGAAGTCCCTCCGTGCGCGTACAACAAAAAAACGAAAAGTGAATCTGGAAAAAATCTGTGACTCCGAGAGTTCATCTGCTGGCCAGAAAATGAGGAGGAGGAGGAAGAGGAGGAATAGTTATGAAGAGGAGCATGAGGAAGAGGAAAACGAGAAGGAGAAGCAGGAGGAAGAAGAGTTAGGAAGAGGAGCAGGAGGAAGAGGAGGAGGAAGGAGCTACGAAGAGAAGCAGGAGGACGAGGTGGAGGAAAGAGTTAGGAAGAGGAGCAGGAGGAAGAGGAGGAGGAAGGAGTTAGGAAGAGGAGGAAGAGGAAAAGTCAAGAAGAGAAGGAAGAGGAAAAGGAGAAGCAGGAGGAAGAAGAGTTTGGGAGAGTTAGGAAGAGGAGCAGGAGGAAGAGGAGGAAGAAGTTAGGAAGAGGTGCAGGAGGAAGAGGAGGAGGAAGGAGTTAGGAAGAGAAGCAGGAGGAAGAGGTGGAGGAAAGAGTTAGGAAGAAGAGGAGGAGGAAGGAGTTAGGAAGAGAAGCAGGAGGAAGAGGAAAGAGTTAGGAAGAGGCGGAGGAGGAAGAGGAGGAGGAATGCTAAGGAGCAGGAGTAGCAGGAGGAAGAGGAGGAAAGAGTTAGGAAGAGGAGCAGGAGGAGGAGGAGGATGGAAGAGGACCAGGAGGAGCAGGAAGAGCAAGAGGAGCAGTTAGGAGCTGTCGTTCTCCGACGTGAGGAGCAGCCCCGCCCCCCCCGGCTGCTGGTGCTTCTTCAGCAGCCTGGAGATCTTGTCGTCGTCGGAGTCCGGGTCCAGGGGCTGGTTGTAGTCCAGGTCAAGGGGCTGGTTGTAGTCCTGGTCCAGGGGCTTGTAGTCCGGGTCCAGGGGCTGGTTGTAGTCCGGGTCCAGGGGCTTGTTGTAGTCCTCGTCCTCGTCCTCGTTGTCCGAGGTCCCCTTCAGCCGCTCCGCGTCAGAGTCCTGCTTCTTCTTCGCGGTCGCCATCTCGGCCGCGTGCTTCTTCCTCCACTTCGTGCGTCGGTTCTGGAACCACACCTGCGCACGCGCACACACACACGCACAGAGAAGAGTCCGTTCACTTTTCTGACATACATGGAATTATGAAGGGTTATTAAATAAATATGATCTTCTTCTGCAGAAATAAACACAGTTATAATTATTTAAATGGTTATTTAGGCTGAATATAATCATTATATAAACATTATATAATTATAATCACAATATAAACACAATATAATCAAAATAAAAACATAATATAATTTTAATCATAATATAATCAAAGTAAAATACAATACAAATATAATCATAATATAATTATAATAAAAACATAATATAATTATAAACATAATATAATTATAATCATAATAATATAAACATATAATTATAATCATAATATAATCACAATATAAACACAATATTATTATTATATACCTATAATAATATGGTATATAATACTCATGTTTATAATAAAAAACCAATAACAACAATGTCAATAAAAACGGAATTTCCAGATTTTAAACATAAAAGACAGAATGTTCTGCATAGAATACAGACCATAATAAACATGACGCATTACGGGAACAACCCGGAGCAATGAAGCTTGCGCACCACAGAGGCCTCGCGCATTAAAAGATGAACCAATAAAGAATAAATAACGTCTTCACGGTTTAAAAAAGATAGAAAATAAAAATGTTGAATTCATTAACGTTGAATCTTAAAATATTCTTTAACAATTAGCATTTTAAACTAAAGTTATAAATTGATAATTTACATTATTATTAAATTATTATTCAGCAATAATAGAAGTGATTCATATTTATTTTATTATTATTACTCAGCATGAAGAGGAGCAGAGATTATTATTATTGTTATAATAATATTATTCAGCATGCAGAGGAGCAGAGATTATTATTATTGTTTTTATAATATTATTCAGCATGCAGAGGAGCAGAGATTATTATTATTATTGCTATAATAATATTATTCAGCATGAAGCGGAGCAGTGATTATTAATATTATTGTTATTATAATAATATTATTCAGCATGAAGAGGAGCAGTGATTATAAATATTATTGTTATAATAATATTATTCAGCATGAAGCGGAGCAGTTATTATTAATATTATTGTTATAATAATATTATTCAGCATGAAGCGGAGCAGTGATTATTAATATTATTATTATTATATTCAGCATAACGAGGAGCAGTGATTATTAATATTATTGTTATTATAATAATATTCAGCATGAAGAGGAGCAGTGATTATTAATATTATTATTCCTCATGAAGAACAGTGATTATTATTATTAATATTATCATTATTCCTCAGGAGGAGCAGCGCTATTATTGGGTGATGAATGTGACTGCACGCGCACGCTGCACTCCTACCTTCACCTGGCTCTCGGTCATGGCCAGGCTGTAGGCCAGCCGCGCGCGCTCCGGGCCCGCCAGGTACTTGGTCTGCTCGAAGGTCTTCTCCAGGGCGAAGATCTGCTGGCCGGAGAAGGTGGGCCGCGTGTGTTTCCGCTTCCCGTCCTTGTCCAGCAGGATGGAGTGATCTGCAAGAGAGAGACAGTCCGCGGCTTAGGGGATAACACGCGGTGCGTTCAGGGACTCAGAGAACCCGACGCAACTCTTACGGGGGGAGCAGGAGAAGCGGGCGTCCCTCCAGTGGGGGCTCTGCATCACTCCGGGCCAGAAGATCGGCGTCCTGCCCGGGAGGTCCGCCAGGGGCTTCGGGTACCGGGCCACCGCCACCGCCGCGGCCCCGGGGCTGAAGTACAGTCCGGGAGGCGGCGGCGGGCTGAGGCTGCTGAACCGGGACAGACCTGACAGGAGCCCCGCCGAGGAGGAGGCGGAGGACGCGGCCACCGTGGCCCCGAGGAGCAACGCGGAGGGCCGGCTGAGGATGTCGTTTATTCCGTGCGGGGTGGCGGAGGAGCAGAGCTGCGGGGAGCCGAGCCCCGAGGACAGCCCCGAGGAGCTCTTGCTCCCCGGAGACGACGCGGCCATGCCGCCCGGGTTCGGGGACGTGGTGGCCGGGGACGTGGAGCAGTTGGGGCCGGCGCAGGACAGCGGGTAGGCCGGGTACAGGGGGGTCTTCATCTCGGTCATGCTGTGCAAAGCCGCCAGAGGAGGCGTGCTGAGGAGGAAGCCGTCCATCGGACCCAGCGCTAACATCACCCTTCTCCGCTGGAGGATCCGGGTCCACTGGAGCTGGTCTCTCTGGGTCTTGAGGCCCGCGCACCTGACAGAGTCCGGACGGCCTCTAAACCAGAACCCGCTCTGCTCTGGACTCGCAGTCAAAGTCCATCTCAGACTCGATCCGGCTGCGGAACAATCCCAGAACTTCAGCTGCAAACAACAACAACACAAAGTGAAGGAGGTCAGAGCGATCCGGATCCGGGTCCAAACCAGCACGGGAAAAGAGTGAAGAAGTTGTGAGAGATAATAAAACATGATCATCTGTCTATTAGCTCAGTCCAAACTTTACAGGAGGGGGCGGGGCCGGGGACGCGCTGCGCTCGGATTGGGTCACCGGACGGTGACGTAAATGGCTGGATTTCGGAGAGCCTCCTGATTCGCTCAGCGGCTCGGTTCCGAGTCACCATCAAAGAAGAACAAATATTTGATGTTAAATAAACTTTAGAAAAGAAGAATGTGGATTTTCCATCGAGAAAAAAATCTGTTAAGATTACAATTTAAATGGTTAGTAATAATCATACGACTACTAATAATACTACAACTACTACTACTACTACTAATAATAATAATTATTATAAAAATAATTGAACGAAAAACATTACGAGAAGGTCAAGTTATGTAAATATTGTGAGACGTTCATGGACTTTAAATATCTGAACATATTAAAATTTCCGTGAATATTTCTTATTTTTTAAAGAAAAGAATACTTTTTTAATCTGCATTAATACATTTTAACTAACTATATTTTATTTAAGTATATATTTTTTACTATATTTAACTCTATTTTCCTTAACTCTATTTGCCTTAACTCTATTTTGATTTAACTTAAGTATATTTAACTACATTTTATTTAACTAAATTTTCCTTAACTCTATTTTATGTTAATCAAACTCTATTTGATGTTTCTTTATTTAATTTAACTCTGGTTTATTTAACTCTAGTTGACTTACCTTTATTTTATTTAACTCTAGTTCATTTTATTCTATTTCATTTAACTCTATTTAATTTAACTGTAGTTTATTTAAATTAACTCTTTTATTCTATTCAAAATTTTTATTTTATTCTATTTTATTTAACTCTAGTTTATTTAACTTTAGTTTATTGAACTGTAGTTCATTTGACTTTATTTAATTTAAATCTATTTTATGTAACTCTATTTTATTTAACTCTATTTTATTTAACTCTTTTTGATTTAATTCAATTTTATTTAACTCTATTTTATTTAACTTTAGTTTATTTAAATCTATTTGATTTAACTGTAGTTTATTTAACTCTAGTTGATTAAACTCTAGTTTATTTAACTCTATTTTCCTTAACTCTATTTTATTTAACTCTAGTTGATTAAACTCTAGTTTATTTAACTCTATTTCATGTTTCTTTATTTAATTTAACTCTGGTTTATTTAACTCTAATTGACTTAACTCTATTTATTTACCTCTAGTTCATTTTATTCTATTTCATTTATTTAACTCTAGTTTATTGAACTGTAGTTTATTGAACTCTAGTTTATTTAACTGTAGTTAATTTGACTCTAATTAATTGAACTCTATTTCATGTAACTCTATTTCATTTAACTTTATATTTCATTTAACTCCTTTTTATTTAACTCTATTTTATGTAACTCTATTTGATTTAACTCTATTTCATTTAACATTAGTTTATTTAACTCTATTTTATTTAACTCTATTTCATTTAAATATATTTTATTTAACTCTATTTTATTTAACAGTAGTTTATTTAATTCTATTTGATTTAACTCTATTTGATTTAACTCTATTTGATTTAACTCTATTTTATTTAACTCTGTTTTATTTAACTGTAGTTTATTTAACTCTATTCTATTTAACTCTATTTTATTTCACTGTAGTTTATTTAATTATTTTTGGCCTACTCCTTGATTTGAACGCAGCAGCATTTATTCACTTATAATAATAATCTGTGTAGAGATGTGAAACCAAAACATCTTCATGAGTCTAAATGCTGATTCATACTTTCTGTAAACACAACGACTCTTTTATTAATGGGTTAAAGGTTGTTAAAATAATTAAAAGACACACATTAAGTTCAGGAAATCAGATTGTGGATCAGATCCAAAAGATGAATGATTTTAAATCAAAGAAACGTGATGAACGTCTTCTTAAATAACGATGAATCAGAGACCTTCAATGTAAACAAGAATCATTTTTACTCACATGAGGTCGACATGAACTAATACATCAACTTTTAATATAATGGCTCATTATATGCTGATTTATTACATACCAATATATTATATACTGATTTATTATATACCGATTTATAATATGATGATTTATTTTATAATTACTTATTATATACTGATTTATTATTTACTGATTTATTATATACTCATTTATTATATACCAATTTATTATTTACTGATTTATTATATACTAATTTATTATATACTTATTTATTATATACTGATTTAGAATATACTGATTTTGAATATACTGATTTATTATATAATGATCTATAATATATCGCTTTATAATTTACTGATTCATAATATACTGATTTATTATATACTGTTTTATAAGGGCAGCACGGTGGCTCAGTGGTTAGCACTGTCGCCTCACAGCAAGAAGGCCCTGGGTTAGAATCCCGGTCGTCCCGGTCGTTCCAGGTCCTTTCTGTGTGGAGTTTGCATGTTCTCCTCGTGTCTGCGTGGGTTTCCTCCGGGTACTCCGGTTTCCCCCACCATCATAAAGACATGCACCGCAGCCTCACCCCGGTTCGTATGGATGTAAATCAATGTTGGTGGTGGTCGGAGGGGCCGGAGGGCAGCTGTGGCTACTGATGTAGCTTACCACCACCGGTATGACTGTGTGTGTATGACTACTGGACTGTAAAGCGACTTCGAGTGTCTAGAGAAGCGCTTTATAAAATAAATGATTATTATTATAATATACTGATTTACGATATACTGGTTTATTATATATTGATTGATAATATGACTTATGATATATTAACTGACGATATAACAACTCGTAACATAATAATTCAGAATATATTAAGATAATCAGTTAAATATGAAAGTCATTGATCAATTCTATGCTGTCATCTGTTTATAATCTCAGAAGAAGAGTTACAGAATAAATATTTAATTTAGAATGAAATAAAAACATAATTCTTTGAGGCCTTTTTCATAAATATTAGTGGTCTAAATTAAATTTAAAAAGTGTTTTGTTCTTTTAAAGGCCCAGTTTGATATTAATTTCAGTGTAAACACAATTTTAATATGATTAATATCCCATGTGAGACTCAGGAGTTACAGCAGCGCCCCCTGCTGCTCATGTGACATCATCACTGATCACTGATCAATACGTTCTAACTGCCTGCTGATCAACATAAAGTGTTCAATCTATCGACAAGGCACCGTGACCTTTGACCCTCTGGCTTATGAAGCTGCAAATAATTGGGGGTACATACTGAATGTGACCTCACATCCTGGTACTTATTATTTAATGAATTGAGACGAGATGCTGAGCTCCCATTGGTCCACATGACGGCCATGTTGAATCATTAATAATGGTTACTGTAATAATTACTTATGAGTAATGAATAATTCCTTCAACTGAAACAGTTTAATTTTTGTTTTTGTTTACAGAAATGTTAAATCATGAAGATTTATGTAAAACAATCTGTGAATATGTTTAAATTCTTTATGATTCTCCGGTTGAAACGTCTTTCATTCTGAAAGAGAAATGGTGGAGGAGGTGTGGACATGGTGGAGGAGATGTGGACGTGGTGGAGGAGGTGAGGACGTGGTGGAGGAGGTGAGGACGTGGTGAGGACGTGGTGGAGGAGGTGTGGACGTGGTGGAGGAGGTGTGGACGTGGTGGAGGAGGTGAGGACGTGGTGGAGGAGGTGTGGACATGATGGAGGAGGTGAGGACATGGTGGAGGAGGTGAGGATGTGGTGGAGGAGGTGTGGACGTGGTGGAGGAGGTGTGGACGTGGTGGAGGAGGTGAGGACGTGGTGGAGGAGGTGTGGACGTGGTGGAGGAGGTGAGGACATGGTGGAGGAGGTGTGGACATGGTGGAGGAGGTGTGGACGGTGGAGGAGGTGAGGACGTGGTGGAGGAGGTGTGGACGTGGTGGAGGAGGTGAGGACGTGGTGGAGGAGGTGTGGACGTGGTGGAGGAGGTGTGGACGTGGTGGAGGAGGTGTGGACGTGGTGGAGGAGGTGTGGACGTGGTGGAGGAGGTGTGGACGTGGTGGAGGAGGTGAGGACGTGGTGGAGGAGGTGTGGACGTGGTGGAGGAGGTGAGGACGTGGTGGAGGAGGTGAGGACGTGGTGGAGGAGGTGAGGACGTGGTGGAGGAGGTGTGGACGTGGTGGAGGAGGTGAGGACGTGGTGGAGGAGGTGAGGACGTGGTGGAGGTGAGGTGGAGGGACGTGGTGGAGGAGTGTGGACGTGGTGGAGGAGGTGAGAGCGTGGTGGAGGAGGTGAGGACGTGGTGGAGGAGGTGTGGACGTGGTGGAGGAGGTGAGGACGTGGTGGAGGAGGTGTGGACGTGGTGGAGGAGGTGAGGACGTGGTGGAGGAGGTGAGGACGTGGTGGAGGTGGGACGTGGTGGAGGAGGTGTGGACGTGGTGGAGGAGGTGGACGTGGTGGAGGAGGTGGAGGAGGTGGGACGTGGTGGAGGTGGTGGAGGAGGTGGATGGTGGAGGAGGTGAGGACGTGGTGGAGGAGGTGTGGACGTGGTGGAGGAGGTGGACGTGGTGGAGGAGGTGTGGACATGGTGGAGGAGGTGTGGACGTGGTGGAGGAGGTGAGGACGTGGTGGAGGAGGTGTGGACGTGGTGGAGGAGGTGTGGACGTGGTGGAGGAGGTGTGGTGGAGGAGGTGTGGACGTGGTGGAGGAGGTGAGGAGGTGGTGGAGGAGGTGTGGACGTGGTGGAGGAGGTGGACGTGGTGGAGGAGGTGACGTGGTGGAGGAGGTGTGGACGTGGTGGAGGAGGTGTGGACGTGGTGGAGGAGGTGTGGACGTGGTGGAGGAGGTGAGGAGACGTGGTGGAGGAGGTGTGGACGTGGTGGAGGAGGTGTGGACGTGGTGGAGGTGGAGGTGGTGGAGGAGGTGGACGTGGTGGAGGAGGTGTGGGTGGAGGAGGGTGGAGGAGGAGGACGTGGTGGAGGAGGTGTGGACGTTGTGGAGGAGGTGTGGTGGAGGAGGTGGGACGTGGTGGAGGAGGTGTGGACGTGGTGGAGGAGGTGAGGACGTGGTGGAGGAGGTGAGGACGTGGTGGAGGAGGTGTGGACGTGGTGGAGGAGAGGTGAGGACGTGGTGGAGGAGGTGAGGACGTGGTGGAGGAGGTGAGGACGTGGTGGAGGAGGTGTGGACGTGGTGGAGGAGGTGTGGACGTGGTGGAGGAGGTGTGGACGTGGTGGAGGAGGTGAGGACGTGGTGGAGGAGGTGAGGACGTGGACGTGGTGGAGGAGGTGTGGACGTGGTGGAGGAGGTGTGGACGTGGTGGAGGAGGTGAGGACGTGGTGGAGGAGGTGTGGACATGGTGGAGGAGGTGTGGACGTGGTGGAGGAGGTGAGGACGTGGTGGAGGAGGTGTGGACATGGTGGAGGAGGTGTGGACGTGGTGGAGGAGGTGTGGACGTGGTGGAGGAGGTGTGGACGTGGTGGAGGAGGTGAGGACGTGGTGGAGGAGGTGAGGACATGGTGGAGGAGGTGAGGACGTGGTGGAGGAGGTGTGGACGTGGTGGAGGAGGTGGACATGGTGGAGGAGGTGTGGACGTGGTGGAGGAGGTGAGGACGTGGTGGAGGAGGTGTGGACATGGTGGAGGAGGTGTGGACGTGGTGGAGGAGGTGTGGACGTGGTGGAGGAGGTGTGGACGTGGTGGAGGAGGTGAGGACGTGGTGGAGGAGGTGTGGACGTGGTGGAGGAGGTGAGGACGTGGTGGAGGAGGTGTGGACGTGGTGGAGGAGGTGTGGACGTGGTGGAGGAGGTGAGGACGTGGTGGAGGAGGTGAGGACGTGGTGGAGGAGGTGTGGACGTGGTGGAGGAGGTGAGGACATGGTGGAGGAGGTGTGGACGTGGTGGAGGAGGTGTGGACGTGGTGGAGGAGGTGTGGACGTGGTGGAGGAGGTGAGGACGTGGTGGAGGAGGTGTGGACGTGGTGGAGGAGGTGAGGACGTGGTGGAGGAGGTGTGGACGTGGTGGAGGAGGTGTGGACGTGGTGGAGGAGGTGTGGACGTGGTGGAGGAGGTGAGGACGTGGTGGAGGAGGTGAGGACGTGGTGGAGGAGGTGTGGACGTGGTGGAGGAGGTGTGGACGTGGTGGAGGAGGTGTGGACGTGGTGGAGGAGGTGTGGACGTGGTGGAGGAGGTGTGGACATGGTGGAGGAGGTGAGGACGTGGTGGAGGAGGTGTGGACGTGGTGGAGGAGGTGTGGACGTGGTGGAGGAGGTGAGGACATGGTGGAGGAGGTGAGGACGTGGTGGAGGAGGTGTGGACGTGGTGGAGGAGGTGTGGACGTGGTGGAGGAGGTGTGGACGTGGTGGAGGAGGTGAGGACGTGGTGGAGGAGGTGAGGACGTGGTGGAGGAGGTGAGGACGTGGTGGAGGAGGTGAGGACGTGGTGGAGGAGGTGTGGACGTGGTGGAGGAGGTGTGGACGTGGTGGAGGAGGTGTGGACGTGGTGGAGGAGGTGAGGACGTGGTGGAGGAGGTGAGGACGTGGTGGAGGAGGTGTGGACGTGGTGGAGGAGGTGGACGTGGTGGAGGAGGTGAGGACATGGTGGAGGAGGTGAGGACATGGTGGAGGAGGTGGAGGAGGTGAGGACGTGGTGGAGGAGGTGTGGATGTGGTGGAGGAGGTGTGGACATGATGGAGGAGGTGAGGACATGGTGGAGGAGGTGAGGACGTGGTGGAGGAGGTGTGGATGTGGTGGAGGAGGTGAGGACGTGGTGGAGGAGGTGTGGACGTGGTGGAGGAGGTGAGGACATGGTGGAGGAGGTGAGGACGTGGTGGAGGAGGTGTGGACGTGGTGGAGGAGGTGTGGACGTGGTGGAGGAGGTGAGGACATGGTGGAGGAGGTGTGGACGTGGTGGAGGAGGTGTGGACGTGGTGGAGGAGGTGAGGACGTGGTGGAGGAGGTGTGGACGTGGTGGAGGAGGTGTGGACATGGTGGAGGAGGTGTGGACGTGGTGGAGGAGGTGAGGACGTGGTGGAGGAGGTGTGGACGTGGTGGAGGAGGTGAGGACGTGGTGGAGGAGGTGTGGACGTGGTGGAGGAGGTGTGGACATGGTGGAGGAGGTGAGGACATGGTGGAGGAGGTGTGGACATGGTGGAGGAGGTGTGGACGTGGTGGAGGAGGTGTGGACGTGGTGGAGGAGGTGAGGACATGGTGGAGGAGGTGTGGACATGGTGGAGGAGGTGTGGACGTGGTGGAGGAGGTGTGGACGTGGTGGAGGAGGTGAGGACGTGGTGGAGGAGGTGAGGACGTGGTGGAGGAGGTGTGGACGTGGTGGAGGAGGTGAGGACATGGTGGAGGAGGTGTGGACGTGGTGGAGGAGGTGTGGACGTGGTGGAGGAGGTGTGGACGTGGTGGAGGAGGTGTGGACATGGTGGAGGAGGTGTGGACGTGGTGGAGGAGGTGTGGACGTGGTGGAGGAGGTGAGGACGTGGTGGAGGAGGTGAGGACGTGGTGGAGGAGGTGTGGACGTGGTGGAGGAGGTGTGGACGTGGTGGAGGAGGTGAGGACATGGTGGAGGAGGTGAGGACGTGGTGGAGGAGGTGTGGACATGGTGGAGGAGGTGTGGACGTGGTGGAGGAGGTGTGGACGTGGTGGAGGAGGTGAGGACATGGTGGAGGAGGTGTGGACGTGGTGGAGGAGGTGTGGACGTGGTGGAGGAGGTGTGGACGTGGTGGAGGAGGTGAGGACATGGTGGAGGAGGTGTGGACGTGGTGGAGGAGGTGAGGACATGGTGGAGGAGGTGTGGACGTGGTGGAGGAGGTGTGGACGTGGTGGAGGAGGTGAGGACATGGTGGAGGAGGTGTGGACGTGGTGGAGGAGGTGTGGACGTGGTGGAGGAGGTGTGGACGTGGTGGAGGAGGTGAGGACGTGGTGGAGGAGGTGTGGACGTGGTGGAGGAGGTGTGGACGTGGTGGAGGAGGTGAGGACGTGGTGGAGGAGGTGTGGACGTGGTGGAGGAGGTGTGGACATGGTGGAGGAGGTGAGGACGTGGTGGAGGAGGTGAGGACGTGGTGGAGGAGGTGTGGACGTGGTGGAGGAGGTGTGGACGTGGTGGAGGAGGTGTGGACGTGGTGGAGGAGGTGAGGACGTGGTGGAGGAGGTGAGGACGTGGTGGAGGAGGTGAGGACGTGGTGGAGGAGGTGAGGACGTGGTGGAGGAGGTGGGACGTGGTGGAGGAGGTGAGGACGTGGTGGAGGAGGTGTGGACGTGGTGGAGGAGGTGAGGACATGGTGGAGGAGGTGTGGACGTGGTGGAGGAGGTGAGGACGTGGTGGAGGAGGTGTGGACGTGGTGGAGGAGGTGAGGACATGGTGGAGGAGGTGTGGACGTGGTGGAGGAGGTGAGGACATGGTGGAGGAGGTGAGGACGTGGTGGAGGAGGTGAGGACGTGGTGGAGGAGGTGTGGACGTGGTGGAGGAGGTGTGGACGTGGTGGAGGAGGTGTGGACGTGGTGGAGGAGGTGAGGACGTGGTGGAGGAGGTGTGGACGTGGTGGAGGAGGTGTGGACGTGGTGGAGGAGGTGAGGAGGTGGTGGAGGAGGTGTGGACGTGGTGGAGGAGGTGTGGACGTGGTGGAGGAGGTGAGGACGTGGTGGAGGAGGTGAGGACGTGGTGGAGGAGGTGAGGACGTGGTGGAGGAGGTGTGGACGTGGTGGAGGAGGTGTGGACGTGGTGGAGGAGGTGAGGACGTGGTGGAGGAGGTGTGGACGTGGTGGAGGAGGTGAGGACATGGTGGAGGAGGTGTGGACGTGGTGGAGGAGGTGAGGACATGGTGGAGGAGGTGTGGACGTGGTGGAGGAGGTGAGGACGTGGTGGAGGAGGTGTGGACGTGGTGGAGGAGGTGTGGACGTGGTGGAGGAGGTGTGGACGTGGTGGAGGAGGTGAGGACGTGGTGGAGGAGGTGTGGACGTGGTGGAGGAGGTGAGGACGTGGTGGAGGAGGTGTGGACGTGGTGGAGGAGGTGTGGACGTGGTGGAGGAGGTGTGGACGTGGTGGAGGAGGTGAGGACGTGGTGGAGGAGGTGAGGACGTGGTGGAGGAGGTGTGGACGTGGTGGAGGAGGTGAGGACGTGGTGGAGGAGGTGAGGACGTGGTGGAGGAGGTGTGGACGTGGTGGAGGAGGTGTGGACGTGGTGGAGGAGGTGAGGACATGGTGGAGGAGGTGAGGACGTGGTGGAGGAGGTGGACGTGGTGGAGGAGGTGAGGACGTGGTGGAGGAGGTGAGGACGTGGTGGAGGAGGTGAGGACGTGGTGGAGGAGGTGAGGACGTGGTGGAGGAGGTGAGGACGTGGTGGAGGAGGTGTGGACATGGTGGAGGAGGTGAGGACGTGGTGGAGGAGGTGTGGACGTGGTGGAGGAGGTGAGGACATGGTGGAGGAGGTGTGGACGTGGTGGAGGAGGTGAGGACGTGGTGGAGGAGGTGAGGACATGGTGGAGGAGGTGAGGACGTGGTGGAGGAGGTGTGGACGTGGTGGAGGAGGTGTGGACATGGTGGAGGAGGTGTGGACGTGGTGGAGGAGGTGAGGACGTGGTGGAGGAGGTGAGGACGTGGTGGAGGAGGTGAGGACGTGGTGGAGGAGGTGAGGACGTGTTGGAGGAGGTGTGGACGTGGTGGAGGAGATGAGGACGTGGTGGAGGAGGTGAGGACACGGTGGAGGAGGTGTGTACATGGTGGAGGAGGTGGACGTGGTGGAGGAGGTGAGGACGTGGTGGAGGAGGTGAGGACATGGTGGAGGAGGTGTGGACGTGGTGGAGGAGGTGAGGACGTGGTGGAGGAGGTGTGGACGTGGTGGAGGAGGTGAGGACGTGGTGGAGGAGGTGTGGACGTGGTGGAGGAGGTGTGGACGTGGTGGAGGAGGTGTGGACGTGGTGGAGGAGGTGAGGACGTGGTGGAGGAGGTGTGGACGTGGTGGAGGAGGTGAGGACGTGGTGGAGGAGGTGTGGACGTGGTGGAGGAGGTGTGGACGTGGTGGAGGAGGTGTGGACGTGGTGGAGGAGGTGAGGACGTGGTGGAGGAGGTGTGGACGTGGTGGAGGAGGTGAGGACGTGGTGGAGGAGGTGTGGACGTGGTGGAGGAGGTGAGGACGTGGTGGAGGAGGTGTGGACGTGGTGGAGGAGGTGTGGACATGGTGGAGGAGGTGTGGACGTGGTGGAGGAGGTGAGGACGTGGTGGAGGAGGTGTGGACGTGGTGGAGGAGGTGACGTGGTGGAGGAGGTGAGGACGTGGTGGAGGAGGTGAGGACGTGGTGGAGGAGGTGTGGACGTGGTGGAGGAGGTGTGGACGTGGTGGAGGAGGTGAGGACGTGGTGGAGGAGGTGAGGACGTGGTGGAGGAGGTGTGGACGTGGTGGAGGAGGTGAGGACATGGTGGAGGAGGTGTGGACGTGGTGGAGGAGGTGAGGACGTGGTGGAGGAGGAGGAGGAGGTGTGGACGTGCTGGAGGAGGTGAGGACGTGGTGGAGGAGGTGTGGACGTGGTGGAGGAGGTGGGACGTGGTGGAGGAGGTGTGGACGTGGTGGAGGAGGTGAGGACGTGGTGGAGGAGGTGAGGACGTGGTGGAGGAGGTGTGGACGTGGTGGAGGAGGTGAGGACGTGGTGGAGGAGGTGTGGACGTGGTGGAGGAGGTGAGGACGTGGTGGAGGAGGTGAGGACGTGGTGGAGGAGGTGAGGACGTGGTGGAGGAGGTGAGGACATGGTGGAGGAGGTGTGGACGTGGTGGAGGAGGTGAGGACATGGTGGAGGAGGTGTGGACGTGGTGGAGGAGGTGTGGACGTGGTGGAGGAGGTGTGGACGTGGTGGAGGAGGTGAGGATGTGGTGGAGGAGGTGAGGACATGGTGGTGGAGGTGAGGACATGGTGGAGGAGGTGTGGACGTGGTGGAGGAGGTGAGGACATGGTGGAGGAGGTGGGATGGTGGAGGAGGTGAGGACGTGGTGGAGGAGGTGTGGACGTGGTGGAGGAGGTGGACGTGGTGGAGGAGGTGGACATGGTGGAGGAGGTGTGGACGTGGTGGAGGAGGTGTGGACGTGGTGGAGGAGGTGTGGACGTGGTGGAGGAGGTGGACATGGTGGAGGAGGTGAGGACATGGTGGAGGAGGTGTGGACGTGGTGGAGGAGGTGAGGACATGGTGGAGGAGGTGTGGACGTGGTGGAGGAGGTGAGGACGTGGTGGAGGAGGTGTGGACGTGGTGGAGGAGGTGAGGACATGGTGGAGGAGGTGTGGACGTGGTGGAGGAGGTGTGGACATGGTGGAGGAGGTGTGGACGTGGTGGAGGAGGTGAGGACGTGGTGGAGGAGGTGAGGACGTGGTGGAGGAGGTGAGGACATGGTGGAGGAGGTGTGGACGTGGTGGAGGAGGTGAGGACATGGTGGAGGAGGTGTGGACGTGGTGGAGGAGGTGAGGACATGGTGGAGGAGGTGTGGACGTGGTGGAGGAGGTGTGGACGTGGTGGAGGAGGTGAGGACGTGGTGGAGGAGGTGAGGACATGGTGGAGGAGGTGTGGACGTGGTGGAGGAGGTGAGGACGTGGTGGAGGAGGTGAGGACATGGTGGAGGAGGTGAGGACATGGTGGAGGAGGTGTGGACGTGGTGGAGGAGGTGTGGACGTGGTGGAGGAGGTGTGGACATGGTGGAGGAGGTGAGGACGTGGTGGAGGAGGTGTGGACGTGGTGGAGGAGGTGTGGACGTGGTGGAGGAGGTGTGGACGTGGTGGAGGAGGTGTGGACGTGGTGGAGGAGGTGAGGACGTGGTGGAGGAGGTGTGGACGTGGTGGAGGAGGTGTGGACGTGGTGGAGGAGGTGTGGACGTGGTGGAGGAGGTGAGGACGTGGTGGAGGAGGTGTGGACGTGGTGGAGGAGGTGTGGACGGTGGAGGAGGAGGACATGGTGGAGGAGGTGGGTGGAGGAGGTGTGGACGTGGTGGAGGAGGTGTGGACGTGGTGGAGGAGGTGAGGACGTGGTGGAGGAGGTGTGGACGTGGTGGAGGAGGTGTGGACGTGGTGGAGGAGGTGAGGACGTGGTGGAGGAGGTGAGGACGTGGTGGAGGAGGTGAGGACATGGTGGAGGAGGTGAGGACGTGGTGGAGGAGGTGAGGACGTGGTGGAGGAGGTGTGGACGTGGTGGAGGAGGTGAGGACGTGGTGGAGGAGGTGTGGACGTGGTGGAGGAGGTGAGGACGTGGTGGAGGAGGTGTGGACGTGGTGGAGGAGGTGTGGACGTGGTGGAGGAGGTGAGGACGTGGTGGAGGAGGTGTGGACGTGGTGGAGGAGGTGTGGACATGGTGGAGGAGGTGAGGACGTGGTGGAGGAGGTGAGGACATGGTGGAGGAGGTGAGGACGTGGTGGAGGAGGTGAGGACGTGGTGGAGGAGGTGAGGACGTGGTGGAGGAGGTGAGGACGTGGTGGAGGAGGTGTGGACGTGGTGGAGGAGGTGAGGACATGGTGGAGGAGGTGGGTGGAGGAGGTGGACGTGGTGGAGGAGGTGTGGACATGGTGGAGGAGGTGTGGACGTGGTGGAGGAGGTGTGGACATGGTGGAGGAGGTGAGGACATGGTGGAGGAGGTGTGGACGTGGTGGAGGAGGTGAGGACATGGTGGAGGAGGTGTGGACGTGGTGGAGGAGGTGAGGACGTGGTGGAGGAGGTGAGGACATGGTGGAGGAGGTGTGGACATGGTGGAGGAGGTGAGGACGTGGTGGAGGAGGTGGACATGGTGGAGGAGGTGTGGACGTGGTGGAGGAGGTGAGGACGTGGTGGAGGAGGTGAGGACATGGTGGAGGAGGTGTGGACGTGGTGGAGGAGGTGAGGACGTGGTGGAGGAGGTGTGGACGTGGTGGAGGAGGTGTGGACGTGGTGGAGGAGGTGAGGACATGGTGGAGGAGGTGAGGACATGGTGGTGGAGGTGAGGACATGGTGGAGGAGGTGTGGAGGTGGAGGAGGGGAGGACGTGGTGGAGGGGGTGAGGAGGTGGGGGAGGAGGTGAGGACATGGTGGAGGAGGTGTGGACATGGTGGAGGAGGTGAGGACATGGTGGAGGAGGTGTGGACGTGGTGGAGGAGGTGTGGACGTGGTGGAGGAGGTGTGGACGTGGTGGAGGAGGTGAGGACATGGTGGAGGAGGTGTGGTCACGGTGGAGGAGGTGAGGACGTGGTGGAGGAGGTGTGGACATGGTGGAGGAGGTGAGGACGTGGTGGAGGAGGTGAGGACATGGTGGAGGAGGTGAGGACATGGTGGAGGAGGTGTGGACGTGGTGGAGGAGGTGTGGACGTGGTGGAGGAGGTGAGGATGTGGTGGAGGAGGTGAGGACATGGTGGAGGAGGTGAGGACATGGTGGAGGAGGTGTGGACGTGGTGGAGGAGGTGTGGACGTGGTGGAGGAGGTGAGGATGTGGTGGAGGAGGTGAGGACATGGTGGAGGAGGTGTGGATGTGGTGGAGGAGGTGAGGACATGGTGGAGGAGGTGTGGATGTGGTGGAGGAGGTGAGGACATGGTGGAGGAGGTGTGGATGTGGTGGAGGAGGTGTTGACGTGGTGGAGGAGGTGAGGACATGGTGGAGGAGGTGAGGACATGGTGGAGGAGGTGATGACATGGTGGAGGAGGTGAGGACGTGGTGGAGGAGGTGAGGACGTGGTGGAGGAGGTGTGGACGTGGTGGAGGAGGTGTGGACGTGGTGGAGGAGGTGTGGACGTGGTGGAGGAGGTGAGGACGTGGTGGAGGAGGTGTGGACGTGGTGGAGGTGTGGATATGATACATGGTCCTACACCGCCATCTAGTGGTTATTGATAGACATCACACTCAAAAGACGACAGTTTTGTATGACGACACATGATCTCTGTCCTGCTGTTTATTTTGCAGATGGTGAGTTCAGGGCCGCTTGGAGACTTCAGTAGTCCTTATAAAGGTTCTCCGCCGACGAGGTCCGTGTTGGGACTCTCAGGTCGTTTCCCTAATGCGTTCCCTGCTCACCCGTGTTGCTGCTGGGCTGTTGTTGTCTCCCCCTGTGGCGGGGAGGGGCACTGCAGCCACCGGGAAAGGTCCCAAATGAGGTTTTCAAAATACGGTACAGTTCATTTGCTATTAACTTTTGATGGGAAGGTCTTAGAGCCTCGCGGATAGGCTCCACCCCCCCTGAACCTGCCATTGCGCATAATAAAGCTCACGGAATCGAGGCTGTGGGACCTTGTGAAGTTCCAGATTTTTTTGTTTTTCCGATTAAAAAAACGTTTTCTGTCGAATAACTTTTGTTCTGAAGGTTTGAGAGCTTCGCCAATTCGCTTTGCATTTCGTGTTATGATCATGAGGACCTCGGGAAGCCGATTCACATTTTTCGGTGAATGGACCTCGCCAACAAATAAATCCTGTTAAATGTTTTGTTGATAAGAGTAATATTTGAATTTAGTCCTTGTCTCCCATATGGTCTCGCGGTTAGGACAACAATTTTTGTTGATAAGAGTATTATTTGAACTGAGCCCATTTGTCCTATATAGTCTAGCTGTTAGGATTCCCGGTATGGGAAATAGGTTTCAAAACTATTATTATCCGTATTTACACAAATTGGTATCGTCAAAGTGATGGCTATTTATTTATAATTTTTTAAAACTGATATATCCCATATGGTCTAGTGGTTAGGATTCCTGGTTTTAAGCTCCACCCAGGTGGCCTGGGTTCCAGAGGAACATACCTGGGTGTCAGCCGGACCAGGTCATGATCAGACCTGCCGAGGGGGGGAAGGGCAGTGGCGCTGTATGCATCCTTTGTATTAGCATACAGCAAGTCCAGAGTTTTATTGTTCCTTGTTGGGCAGTCTATATATTAATTTGAGATGTTTCATGATTATGGACTTACATGTTTCTCTTATAAATAAGAATACAAATAAATAATACAAATAAAGTTGCACCTGAACATCATTGTGTTTCACAGAACTATTTACAGATACTATGTGTTACCGAAGCACAGATACATTTTCATTACGAGTGAAACTAGGGACACCTGTCTGCGCACGCGCAAGAAGCTTGCGATGGTTCTTTCAATATAAGGGTGACAAGTTTAATATTTGCCACTAGATGGTGCTGCCTCACTACAATAGTGTTACTCGAACTGCAACGCTTTCTTGCAAACATAATAATGATATTTCCTAAAGTTAACATGAAAAGAGTTTAAATATTGCACATTATTGGTTTAGAGAAATATGTGGGCGATAGGAATAAAGTGTACCAAACTCAGATATTTTGAACAGACAATTATTTCCATTTATTGGGATCAAATTAATCAACAATATTCTTTTTTTCAGGTATCTGACAAAACACATGTCTGGTAGCCTCATTGTGATATTACAGTTTGTTAAATTTCTTCAATATTAACAAAATTAAAATACATTTCTGTTCATATATAATGGGAAGTCATTGATGAACATTACACTATTTTTAGGTTTATGGCAACATAACTGACCGGTTATAACAGAAAGACCTCACTCCTTCAGAATATATATTGAGAGAATTTCAAAACGTAAGCTTTGCAGGCTCTTGTATGCTCCATTTCAAACTCCTGAGTTCACTGCATCTACTCTTGATATGAGAGGCCCGATGGCCCCAAACTGACTCTTGTGGTGTTGATCCTCTCCCGTACCAGTCGACACACACGCACTCCCCTCTTGACTGATCTCAGACCAGTGCTGGCCCTTCCAGTGTTGTGAATAATTGTAGTCTGCCTTGGAGCATGGATACACCAGCTACGGACTCTAAATATATCCAACTGGTGTGTCTGAAGAACTCAGGCATGAAGATCATATACTTACACTGGAAATCTACACCTTAACTCTAACTCTATTGTGTGTGTGTGTGTGTGTCTGTCTGTGTGACTTTCTGTTCCCGTTACATTTACATGTTTTACATTTATCAGATATTCTTATCTATAGGAGCATTAAAATAAGCCTCACTGTGTCGTGTCCTTATTTAACATACAAACTAAGCACTAAAATGTCATTATTGTGCAGGGTGACCCTAAATTAACAATACAATACAAGAAAGACCAACTTATAGAAATCAGATATGTATATAAAGTCTTTAAAATGCAGATCTGTCTAAGTGGTGACAAGCCATTTGAGCACCAGTATTACATTTGGTTTCCAGCGCACATTCCTCGGTCACCTGTTTTCTCTTAGCAGCACATGTCACGGAGTGAGTGAAGATAAACCCAGCTGCTTTACGTATTCATTTCAGGCAGCACTTACCGTCCCCTTTTAACTCCGGCCAGCCTTCAACCCATAGCTCTCAAATCACCGGGGGCTGATATGAAAATAAACAATTTGTAGTGTAGCCTATGATGCCTGGGAGTATTGGCATACTTAAGGATACAGCGAAGAAAAGGGACATTATAGACTTATTGCAGCTCAACTGAGCAGGTATATTTTCAACATGTGTTATTCAGAGAACCCACAGAGCAGCCACAGAGGTAGACTGGGACGCTGTTCCATCTTCCACCAGCAGCAAGCTGTCTTTTACTCAAAGATGGTATTGTATTCGGCCTGCAGTGCCATGGAAAGCCCCTCTCCCTCCTCCTCTGCCCTGCACAATGACACAAGGGTCAGTCTGTCTTTCCTCCACTGTGTTTTTGATTCACTTCTCCTATAGGAAAATGTTGTGCAACCTTTGACCGCCAACAGTGACCTTTTGAACCCACAGGCCCCCGGTCCCCTCAACCAAGGTTCAAGGTAACTGGCTACAATAGAGGACATTGAGGTTTTGTCCTCAGTCATATTTCTGGAAATGTGTGGGGTTTGAAAGAGTGAATCAAATTAACAGGGATCAGTATTTTCCATCTGAACTGCATACCGAAAATAAGCCTTTTAAAAAGTAAGGAGGTAGAGCTCATTTTGGACATAAATGGTACATGACAGTTTTATAGGGATCATATTTTTATTTTTACATCTGCAATTTAACCACTAACTCCAGCTGCCAATGAATGGAATGCAGTAAAACCCAAAATATTTGCTTCTGAAATAGAGTAAGGATTAGCATAAAAAAAGAAAAGGGAGATATCTCAAAATTGTATAACTGAGTATTTAGTTACATTCATTCCCTGGATTTTAGTAGGCATATATATACATTCATACATACTTCTACTGTATAAAATAACAATACATATATATTTTTTTAAAGACCTTTTTAGGGTTTTACTTTTGCAGAAGTACTAAAATATTGCACATCTGAACATGTGCAATATCCCCATATAACTGTCCCCTTCCCCCTCTTTCTTTTTACAAGCTAGGTAAAGCACTAGCCTACTTACCTATTTATTATCTCTGCACTCTCCTTTTTTATGTTGATAACCTGTTCCTGTACTTAATACTGTATATACTTTTACCACACAGTGTGTTTTTGTACAGTGTTTTTTTAAATATACTTTTTTATATTTCTATTAATGTTATTATTATTATTATTATTATTATAGTGTGTTTGTTTTGTACCTCTGTTGACTCGGAGAGCCCTGCAAAAATAATTCCGATGTGTCTGGACTGCTGGTCGAGGCACAGATGGCAAATAAAAAACCTTGAACCAAAGAAATGTGAAATATAGTACTTAAGTGCACTTTGATGCTAACATTTCTGTGCTGTAACATTTTGAATGCAGGACTTTTATTTGGACTCCTTTTTTAACAATGCTTTTGCCGGATTTAACCCTTAGGTCTCCCCCCTGCACCCTCCCCCCTGTCTGTTGATATCACAGCACCGAGAGGTTTGAATGCGTCTCTGGCCGCCATGCTGAGCTGAGAGAGCGAGAGCGAGACCAACCGCATTTTGTCACGCTGCGACTGCACCGACGCTCATCTCCGTACACACCGGGACAAAGAGCAGCTCTTCCCCGCGGTGAGTAGCAGCGGCCGCCCGCTCTTCACGGCCGCGCGGCGCCGGAGCGACTTCGTCCGGGTCTCCGATGTTTAACAAGTTGGTTCCGTCGTGTTCGTGCGCGCTGTCGCCGCCTCCGCGTTCAGCTGCACTTGTTGCAGCGGAGCCGAAACCCGGAGACACAAAAGAAGACACAAATGCAGCCGCGTTCAGTTGCTTCAGTTACCGGGTTTTAATTGTTTCGGCGCGTGCAACTTTTGAAACTACTTTCGCACGACGCGTTCAAACTGCGGAGACGAAGAAGAAGAAGAACGGAAGAGACGTTCACGGACGACTTGTTGCGCTAAGTCGGTGTCCTTGAAGCGCAACAAATACCTCCTGAATATAATATTACGCGTTCAGCAGCCGTGCTCGCACACGTCTTTTTAAAGATTAAACTCCCCTTGCACTTTCCCAAATGCCATCCTGCCACCCGGAGGTCATTCCGCGGGTTTCGAGCATCGGCGTGCGTAAATCAAGGGGGCTCTTTTAACGCAGCAACAAAAGACTTTCTTATTGACAACCCTGCGGCATACGGCCACCCTACCACCGTGTATGAAGACTGCTGCCTCTGGCTGGAGCCTCAAACGAAGCTCATGCCAGGGAGGTGCCCAGCCAGGAGGGGCAGGCCGGGGGCAGCTGTGGCTCTTCGGTCGGAAACCCTTCACCTGCGTGCATGCCTAGCTGTGAGGGAGTGATGAGGAGTTATGGGCCCGCTTTCTGTCTGACCTTTTGACCTCTGGCCCTGCTAGCTGAAGTCCGGTGTCCATACTGTGTGGACTGTCCTGGCTCCGTTTGGTAGAATGCAAATGACACCATCATCACCGTGGTCATCCTCTTGGCCTTCTTCAGCCCTCAAAGGAAGTTCAGACTCTTGAGAGACCGAAGGGGCTGAAACTATCAATTGATTAGGTGATTGGCGGAAAAGGAAGCTGTTGCAGTTTCTCAAGCGTGAAGGTTGGCTGCTTTCCCTCCTTTTTTAAATTACAATAAACGGAACATTATGGTGGGTCGGTCAAAAATAAGCTATTTGCCGACGTCACCTTCGGCTCCAGGAAATTGTCATGGGTGGTGTTTTTTTAGGCCGAAGTTTCCGGTGCTTCATCAAGAAAGACAAACTATTTTTTTTTAATGATGAAAGTCATCTTTAGTTGCAGGCCTATTCCTGATTTGGCTCTTTAATGTTCCACATCGGCTCAGAGGAAATGAATGAATGTTCATTTAGGAGTGAAGAAACGCTCCTCGCTTTAAGAGCAGGCTTACCTCGGCTAAGCACTGTGGAATTTTGAAACTTGCCAGCTATTTATTTTTCCCATTTTCTCTTCTTAAATTCAGCTGTTGTGTTTTCCACTGCTTCGTCAGTGACATTGACCACCCCGCGTCTCCCTCTTCTTCGCTCTGAGTTTCATCAAACCCTTTCCCTCACAGCCTCAATGAGCAATCCATCTGCCTCATCGAGTTCGATACCACGGGTCCTTTGCCGGGTCGTGTCGGGCTTCGGGGCCGCCGCCCGGATCACGTCGATACGACGGGCCGGCTGGCGATTCGGTGGCACCAGGGAAAGCCGGAATCATGTCAGCCGGAGGGTTCCGGAGAACAAGCCAGAACAGGATATTGCTGTGTGATCATTCACCAGCAGACAAATCATTAAACCACTGGCTGCATGCTGCCGAGAGGCTCCGGCATTTCTGTCTAACACTGGCTTTCCCCTCAGGTTAGAGGTTGTTGCGTCGTAAGGTTTTTCGTTGACTCTTGCAGGGTTTGGAACGGCCATCGGAAAGAAGGTTAAATATGGTGGATGTATTATTTTGTGTGAAAATGGATAGGGTGCATTGAGACTGTAAATCTTTTTTCCATTTTCTTTTTCCCGCTGTGTGCATAGTCTTCAAGATAACTGCAGACTCTCTTTCTAGACTTTGAGACTTTCCCCTACCTGCTTTTTATATTAGGAACTCTTTGCACATGTGTGGTTTTCTCAGGACTTCCCATTTCAGGAAAACTAGTTAGTCTTTTAGTTTTTTAAACACGTGGGTCTGTGGATGTTTTTTCACATTCCATTAGAGGACAAACTGAACTATCTTTGTCTTTTTCCTACAGTCACTGGAGGCACAGGATTCCCATGTGCTAAATGCAATTACTCAAACGCTCTTGCTTGTACATGACAACCCCTTATGAGCACGCAAACCCATCAAAAGTATCCTTTAACTTTCACATTTTGTTATATCAGTAATCAATTGCAATGGGTGGGAAATGGGATCGGCTTGGCTGAAGGAGAGCTTTGTTTTAACTTGAACTTTGTGCAGGAATGGCTCTAGTTTTGGATGTCAGGCGTTGTTTCCTTGGATGCCTCGTTTTGGTTTTCAGAACAAGTCCTGGCTGTTTCTCTCTTGTAAAAAGTTGGAGGCATTGACATCGGTTCTTACTGGAGCGCATCCAATGTTGCATATCGGAGCTCGCGTTGAGCACGCACCGTGTCGCTCTTCAGACACAAGTACTCCACCATCTCAAAGGAGACTTTTCCAGGACGTCATGTTTTTTTCACATGCATCGAGTGACTGACTGTCAGGTAATTGAATAAACTCCTAATGGATTGGAGAGTGTCCATTCATGAGCCTTCAGAGGTGCTCCCCCCCCCCCTTCTCGTTCCCTCTGCTGGGTTTGGTCGTCAGCCAGGCTCCTTTGCTAGAGACGGCTAAAATACTGGCAAATGGAGTGGGCAATAACACTTTGCCTCCTGCTGTGAAGGTCACTGTAAAAGGTGCTGTGTCTTTGACACAGACGCACACAAAACCCCTTATTGTCCCCCCCCCCTCCTACTCATTAGCAACTCAAATATAAGGAATCTGCGGGCGAGTCAGCAAAAAAGACTGCATGCTGAAAGATGCCCGCGGCTGAGTCCTTTTTGGGGGAAACGAGGTGGGCGATATTGATGCGTCTGGCAGTCGCCGCATTGTTTTTGCCATGCAGGAGTCAAAGGGCAGAGGTCAGGGGCCAATCTGTGGTGCTCTGATGTTGAGGTGTGCTGCGCTGGCTTTGTGAAACAGACATCGGGAACAACCCCCACCTCCCTTTTTGAAATGCGCATGAGACTCCCCTGCCACGCCCAAGTACCCCAACGCCCTCGGGCTGGAATGATTTCCTGTTGGCTCCATATCAGCGGCATGTCTCGGTGCTTTATGTGCGTGTTGCTGCCCATGCATAATGTATTGCTACATTCCTGAGATGTCTCAGCAAAATTGGGCCACGATTGAACGGAGGTTTGGAATCGGCTGACACGAAGGTAAACGCTGGACGTTAAGCTCGGCTTCCCGTCTCTTGTTTCTTTGCGTGTTGCATAACAATGAAGGTGAGGAGCAGTCCGCACCCTGCCAGGTTCAAGTCTCTTTCATACCTCGCAAAAACAAAATCAAAACTCATGACCACTGCACAGGAAATCTGTGAGGATTCCGAGCCGCTCCACCCTAAACTATGAATGCTCTGGCTGAGTGCAGGCAGCTCATACAGCTGCTATTGACAGCTCACTCGATGTTTTGAAAAGGTTCCCAGCAATGTGTTGCTGGACGGGAACGAGGCGGGGAGCAGGACATGCAGTTCTGCGGCGGAGGAGGAGGACACCGCTGAATGAGGGGCGCTCTCAGAGTTTGTTTAACTTTCCGCAGCATTTCCTAACGGGTGGTAGTTTTAGAGGAGACGTTGCCCGGGAGAAACTGAATTTGATCTCATTTTTATCAGATTGTTTTCCCCCTTATTGCTTGATTTGTTTACTGTTTGCAGTAAGAAATATCAGCCATCATCAGCGATCCATTGCCTGAGGATGCAAACCGTCTTAACGGTTCAACTGTGTGTGTGTGTCAGTTTATTAGGGACAGCTGGTTAAAATGCAACAGCCATGAAACTAATCATACCGTGACATTTTAATGTGCGTATTATTCTGTATTGGACTGCATTAGTTTGCGCTTGGTGTGTATCGCCCAGGGCTAAATACAGGGGGCAGCAGCTGGACCTGTAGTCCCCATTCACAAAAAAAAAAAACCCCACAACAATAGACGCAACCCCACAGACGCAGACACACACTACCCTAACCCCCCCCCCTGTCTTCCCTCCCCTCCCCCGCCACTGTGTGCGTTGACGCTTTCCAGAGGCTCCGTCTCTGCGCTGCGGCGAGCGCCGTGTGACAGACGGGCGGAGCAGACGACAACAGTCTGCCGTCGACATGCATCACAGTGAAACGGCCCTTTAGTGCACGCACCGTCTCTCCACCCTTTGCAGCTCTTTTCCGTGTGCGAGAGAGGGAGACCAAAGGAGTGAGTGTGAGAGAGAGAGAGAAGGAGCATGACCATGGAGGAGAGAGGGAGGAGGTGACCGACTGCTCGCGCCGGATCATCATATTCTGTTTTCTTTGTCATCTGTCATGCAAACCCTGGCAGACTTTCCCTGTGATCCGGGTTCGGAAGAGCCTCCGTTTCCTTCGGCGCTCGTCATCCTCAACCTGCAGGATCGTCCCTCTCAGGTTCTGGTGAGCTTCACATCGCAGACGGCTGGTGCGGACGCGAGGGTGTCGACTGCTGGCGTCCCACGGCGTCAACGCCTCGCTCCTCTGCCACAGCAACCAGATATGTTTCCATGCTCCGCATGTGCAGAGCGGAGGCTCTCCGGCACAGTGATGCTTTTTTTTACCCAATTCGCATTTTGAGAGGTAAATAATTCAGTGTTTTGACTGATGCAGCGAGTGGAATTCTGCTGAGTCTTATTTTAGGAAGTATCCCCACATAGATGTAGGGAGATGGGATGTTTAAAGGAAAGTGAAGGGGCAGTATTTTCCTTTTCACTGCTGTCTACTGTTTTGTTGACATGAAGCCGGGCAGACGCTGTATGGATTTGGCCTGAAATTGGTATCTTCTGCCAGATGGGTTGTCTTTAGCGAGCAGTTGGAGGATCTCGGTGCCCGATTAACCATCCGATGGACTTCTGGCATGTCGGAAATTCTGGTAGGCTGTCTCTCAGTCCATGGCTGCTGTCAAAAGATCGGTTCCAAACTGCAGTGAGCTTGTTTTTAATTTACTGGAGTTCCACATGTTGAGGCTAAAACTGTCGTCTTGAGACAGCCGTCATATTAAACTTTCGACCATATTGTCTGAATCGTCCAGACATCTGCAGATGTGTTTTTCTTCTCATATAATTGCAAAAAGTAATGCGGCTTTTTCTCTCTCGCCAACATTGAGGATGCAGCCATCTTGTTTTAATAAACTTTATTGCAATTGTCACAACACAAAGCCAAGCAGGGGTTCAGCGTGGTCAGCCGAGTGGCGGCGGCTCAATCGATCCGAACGGCGTGAGCGTAAAGGTCGCTGGGTCTGGCTGCGCACGAAGGTGGATTTAAAATGTGTCGAGTAAATTCACATCACAGGAAAAAAACCAAGAGAACGGCCCAGTGTCGGCTCGGCTTCAGATGTGGAAGCAGTTTGTCTTCCCCTGTCGGGCTGTCAGGGTTTATAAATCTCCCCCTTCGAGGGGAAGGAGTGGCATCGTCCTCCCAGCCTGGACATTTCAGATGTTTTTCTTTTCTCTTTTCCGTTCTCAGACCAAGTCTTTAAATGGGCTTTGAATCACTTGGAAAAAGATGCTGGATTTACTTGTTTGAGTGTTGGCCTCGGATATATCAAAGCTAGCTAACATGTCTTTTCAAGTGCCGTCGCTCCACTTCAGAGAGTGCTGCTCTCCTGCCTCAGAGTGCATCTCTATCTCTGCCGTGCACCGGTAAAAAAACATGACGTCTCTTAACATTACATTTTAATTTATCTTAATTAATCAGATTTCCTGCAGCACATGTGGCTGTTCTCTAACGTCCACCCTATCCAGTATTGCAGCATCCCGGCCCGGTGTCGTCGTTTGCCTGAGAAGGCAAGAGTTTCATTTTGGGCTCTGGTGGAGGAACTGCTGGCGTAGCAGGAAAACACTCCATCACCACAACGGCATCCGGGGGCGAGCATGGGGCATTTCTCATACGACGCTCTCATGCTCGTTTGCCACATTGTGCAAAAACATGAACTCTAGCATATTTCAACAATTCAGTCATTTGGAAGTGGACTCTTTGTGCTTCTTGAGATGCTGTGGCATTTAATCCATAACATTCTGGTGGAGCCTCTTCTTTATAACGATGGCACAATCACAGCAATTCATTGCATTTTGACCCGATTTGTCCAAATTTCTCCGAAGCTAACCGTCTTTCCTCTTATAATATATTTCCCACAAGGGCACAGGGGCTGAGAGACAAGAGGAAATGTAACTTGATTGATTCCCGGCGATGACTTGGGTGCGTCCAGCTCATGCCTGTTCCTGCGCTGAAGAGAGACACGCTCGACAGATAAGAGGAGCACTGGAAACGAGAGTATAGGGGTCATCTAGTGTGGAGGAGTTGAAAGAAAAGCAGGGAAATGGAGCCACATGAACCTCTGGAGCAGACCCCCCCCCCCCCACATGAGACTGCTCCCGGCTGAGGCTGCCGTCTGTCTGGGCTGATGGGGTTGGGTGGGGTTGACCATCGTGCGTCTGTCTCCCTGCAGTTGTAGCTGACAGCCATAAAGCGTAAAGTCGTCTTTGGTTAATCATTGTTGGATTATTAACTGAAATGAGTGTGTTTATGGAGCCTCAACCCCACTCCGCCATGTCACAAGCCGTGTTGTGCCAGAGTGTTGAACTAATCTGTGAATCTAATGGGCTGCTATCGTTGTCTTTTAAAGGCGGATAAGCGGAGGAGCTGATGGAGCGTTGGAGGCCGCTCGGCGGCGAGCAGGTCACAGGTCGCGCCTCGTTTCATCGCCTCATTAATACATCAATATATGAATGCTGGCAGGAAACGGCTGATTTATGTCCGTAAAGAAAATAGCATCATTAGCAGAGGTGTGTTTTTGAGTTTTTAAATATATTTTTTGAAAGTCGTGGCATTTGTTCCACCCTCCTTGTATTACCTTTTTCTTCTTGATGATTTATGATTTAATATCTAATCTAATCTAATGGATTATGCAAACCTGGATGTTGATGATCCCAAAACTCACCATTGACGTCCTCAGTCGCACGGCGCGTTCCTCATGGGTTCATGCTGCTCGCCGCCCAGAGGGTTCTTCTTGGCGCTCTCGCTGTTTACGCTAGATAGCTGGCTGCCTCGGTAACTACGGAAACGGTATCCCCCAGAAAGTTGGGGAGACCAGGACTTGCGAGGCGAATTGTGAAGCGCGTCTGCAAAGTTAGCCGTCGTCCCAGCCCGGCGACGGCCTCTTTTGTCCTCGCTGTTTTTCACAGACGTGCGGTAACCATCGCCGGAGAGGCGATGTGCCGCTTTATAAAGCGTCCGTTTCTCATCAGAGCATCGAAGCACCTGACCGACATACTAAATAATCAAATGTCCATAAATAATAATGGCAAGACAAATGGCACTAAATTACTTCTAATACGGGGAAATTATGTTGCACACTAGTTATTAGAGTGTTATTTACTTTAATTACACGATAAGCCGATTTCTTCCGCAACTATTATAATAGTCTTTTGTATTTTTGTAAAACAAACATTGCCTGGTTCCTGCTCTTCAGATGAGATGATTTAATGTGTGGTCATCTCGGGTGGTTAACTGAATATCTCGAGTTGGTTGAATAAATGAAGCTGTTTAAAACTCTATTTTCTGACATGATGGGGGGGAAAAAACTATTAATGGATAATGAAAAGGTTTTTTTCTGATATTATTCGTCTACCTACTGCAGGTTTGAATGATTTGACTTTCTCTTGCAGACCGGTGCTGTGACATTTGCCCCGGGCCTCTCCCTCCACCATTCCCCACTGTGAAGAAAAGTGAAAAGGAGTATTAATGAATCAGTATACGCTAGCCGAGGCCATGACAGACAAGTAAGTGCTTTATCTTTCTGTCTTTATTTTTTCTCAAAGGTGCGTTTGTGTCGTGTTTGCGTAAAGAGCCCACTGTACTCCCTCTGCGTCCCTTTTGTGCAGCGTGAAGTACGAAGATGATGTTGTCTCTGGTGAACACACTTCTCTCTGCACACGATTGTCTCCTTGAGGGGGTTTGAGTGTTTTCAGTCCAGCAGTGGAGGAGAGTGGGGGTTCTGGTAGCACAGAGAGAAGTGTGTGTGTGGGGGGGGGAGACGTATGACATTTGCATCGGGGCTGATTTGCATTCTTGTTCACTGTGCTGCTATGGTGCTGCTGTTGGTCTTTATTCCCCTGACAAAACACTCATTTGAAAGGGTTTTGAGTGTTTGTCGCGTACCTCTTCCTTTGCTCTTTCTCTGTATTCTCCACCTTTTTTGTCTTCTTTTTCGTGCTTCTTTCTTGCCCCCTTTTTCCATTTTGGACTCGTTCTCTATGCTCCCTATCTCTCTTTTTGTGTCTTTTGTTAAGTTTGCCTTTTGTGACTCAGTTCGTCGTTTGTTGGATTTGATCGAACTGAGAGGATGGAGTTCTGGGCTGCAGAAAACCAAATAATGTGCTGTCGGCGTTCATAATGAGCGGAATAAGTGGTGCAGGCCGGTCGGCTGAAAGGGATGGCGCAAATGCGCAGCGAAGGCCAAACAAGGCCAAACAAGGCCAGGCCTATTATGTGCGTGAGTAACAGAAAGTGGACGGGGCAGTTGAAAAATAGAAGTTTGACCTGAAAACAAAACGGGTTGTTTGCAGATACTTTGATAAATAATGCTGACTGTGTGCTTTTGGAGGACTTTGTGAAGAGTCAGAGGAGAGTTATTATGGAGGACTTAAAATGACTTGGGTATAAATAAATAAATGCATGAATAAATATAGGAATAAATAAATGTTTAAATAGCTCATTTGAATATATGGACACATAAATGTCACATAAATAAATGAAGAAATACGTGTGGACACATAAATAGAGATATGAATCAATACAGAAATGTAGAAATACATGTATTTAATGATGTCCTGTTGAGTTATAACTTATATTAATTATTTTCTGTATTTATTTATTTATTCATACATTTATTCTTGTATTTATTTCTACATTTATTTAAGCATTTATTTATTTATTCCTGTATTTATTTATTTATACATTTATTTAAGCATTTATGTATTTATTCCTTTATTTATAAATTTATTTATTCTTGTATTTATTCATGCATTTATTTATTTATACTTAAGTCATTTTAAGTCCTCCATAAGTTATGTATATGCCATGCAGTAATACATACATGGTAGTACAGGAAGATGAAATGAGGTTATTGTGAATCACTGTGTGTATGCACTTAGTCAACCTCCAGCATCTCTCACTTATTCTAATGCACCTGTTTACCCTTCTGAGAGAGGAGGGAGAGACGGGGGAGATCTGTGACTCACTCAGTCTTTCTATGAAGCCGACCTCAGGGTAGTTCCCCTGGCTACCACCAGCACATTATAATCAGTGTAAAATATCATGCATCTTTTTCTAGAGCCGGATAATTCTATATTTGCCAAGAGGGGAATTCCTCTTGCAAATTAGAAGGTCGTACCACTTCTTCTGTCCCCCCTTTTTTTTCTTTTTTATGATGCATTTTCTGCAGACTCAGAAGTTCAGGCTTGGAAGTGTTTTAAGTGTTTTGGATGCGACATAAAAGGCAAACAAGAAATCAATATGTTCTTGGAAGCAGGATGCAGCCGTATTGTTTTTTAATAAGGCTCTGCTGCAAAAGCAAAGTGAAGGTTGGGAGTTTCTAAGTCAGTGATGATGTTGTTGACGGGCTGTCCCGCTGGATGAAAGGTATCCCAGCAACCGGGAACGGGGTGGTAGTTTTTTTTTGGAGCGCTAGTTTCTCGTCCATGTTGAAGGATGATTGTTCGTCGGGAAAGAATGATAAATGTTACGCCAAAAGGAAGTGAGGGGAAAAGTTGGAGGACGAGCCCCCCCCCCCCCCCCCCCCGACGGTGGCAGCGAACAAAGCCTCCCTCGACATGGGACTACTTAAGATTCATACAAGGGCAGAAGAAGAAGCTATTTATTTTCTCTCTAACACACATGCACACAGATGCCTCCTTTCCCCCTCTAGCTCCAATGAGCAAACATTTACACGGAGCGGGATATCAGTGGACATTCCTGTACGTGGATGCGTTCCAGTCGGTATTCCCAGATGCACACTAGCCAGAACAAGTGGAACACTTTGCAGACAGTCTTCTGACATATTGCATGCTTCACATTTGTGGAGCAGTGTTGAGGTTTGCAGATGTTGCTTTATTGATTTGTTATGTGCGCTCTTATTCTCTAAAATGAACATGTTTCAATAACAGGTCTTTGAAGTTCAGCTTTCTTCTGCACCAGGATGCTCTGGGATGAGGATCGTTTCTAAAGCCAGATTTACGTCGTAGTGTTTGTAGATGGGAATTCATTCTGTTGAAATTCAAGCCTGCGTTAATCCTGTGTGTGTGTGTGTGTGTGTGTGTGCACCCTCACTTCCACGATTTTAATGAAGTTGAATTTCACCCAGTTCTGTTTTTCGCTCGTTTCAAAGCGATCTGCCCTGGGGTTCAATGTATTGCATCATGTGTGAAAGTCGGGCAGAAAGAAGAGGCCCAAAGGCGTGAAAATATGCCACTTTTGTCTAAAACACATTTCTGAGAAAACAAGCAGAAGTCAGAGGGGAAACATTCTCATGTGTCTTTATGCAGAGATTCCTTTTTGTTTTCCATATGGAGAACACTCCTCCTCCTCTTTCCTCCTGGTTCTTCTCTTTGTCCTCTCTCCTCCTCATCCACTGTATGAATGTTCACGCTCGACTATCCTCTCTCAGAGCAAACCCTGTTTTCTCTCTCGTCTCCCTCTCACTGTCCCTCCCCCCCCTGTGGTGGTGAACGCTGACGGCCCCGTCAGAGACTTGGGATGTTTATAGACGGACAGTAAGGGTGGCTGCACAGATGAGAGAGGGGGACAGAGAGAGAGGGACAGAGAGAGAGGGGGACAGAGAGAGAGGGACAGAGAGAGAGGGAGAAAGGGGGAGAGGGGCACAGAGAGGTGGACAGAGAGGGAGAGGGGGACGGAGAGAGAGGGGGACAGAGGGGGAGAGGGGGACGGAGAGAGAAGGGACAGAGGGGAGAGGGGGGGGGAGAGAGGGGGAGAGGGGACAGAGAGAGGGGACAGAGAGGGGAGAGGGCACAGAGAGGTGGACAGAGAGGAGAGGGGACGGAGAGAGAGGAGAGGGAGGGGGACGGGAGAGGGGGACAGAGAGGGGGACGGAGAGGGAGAGGGGGACGGAGAGAGAAGGGACGGGGAGAGGGGGACAGAGAGAGAGGGGGAAGGGGGGACAGAGAGGGAGAGGGGAGAGAGAGAGAGGGAGGGACAGAGAGGGGGGAGAGAGAGAGGGGGAGGGACAGAGAGAGAGAGGGACAGAGAGAGAGAGGGACAGAGAGAGAGGGGGACAGAGAGAGAGAGGGGGAGGGACAGCGAGGGGGGGGAGAGAGGGGGAGAGGGGACAGAGAGAGAGGGGGAGAGAGTTGGGGGTCTTTTATCTGACCACACTGATGGAGACTTGAGGCCGTTCCTCTGTCTGCTTGGTGTCTCCTGTGTGTCTCTGTGTCTCCTGTGTGTCTCTGTGTGTCTCCTCTGTGTCTCCTGTGTGTCTCTGTGTGTCTCCTCTGTGTCTCCTGTGTGTCTCTGTGTCTCCTGTGTGTCTCCTGTGTGTCTCCTGTGTGTCTCTGTGTCTCCTGTGTGTCTCTGTGTGTCTCTGTGTCTCCTGTGTGTCTCCTGTGTGTCTCCTGTGTGTCTCCTGTGTGTCTCTGTGTCTCCTGTGTGTCTCTGTGTGTCTCCTGTGTGTCTCCTCTGTGTCTCCTGTGTGTCTCCTGTGTGTCTCCTGTGTGTCTCCTGTGTGTCTCCTGTGTGTTCATGTCGGTCTCAGGGGAACGAGAATCCCAAAACATCACGACAAAGCTTTGTCCATGTCCCGTCCACCAAGCTGCAGCATGTCCTCTCGTCATGAACTGTCTCTGGTGTTGGGAGTAAACAGAAGGATCTGTTGTCCAACCTGCTGTTGACTGAGCGCTGGTAGATTATTACACGTCTCGTCCCTTCCAGCGAGCGGTTTCCTATCGGACCGTCTCTGCGCCTCGCCGCTCGCCACGCAGCAGTTGCTCCGCGTTGATTTTCCGAGGTTTGCCCACCACTTCTGGTCCAGACTGAAATGTCTCTAACGATGACATGGATGCCACAGAATGGGACAGAAGTTCATGGTCCCTAGAGGACGAATCGACTTACTTGGATGATCCCCTGACTTTTCCTCTTGCGTCACTACGTGGTCGACCTTTGTGGTTTGGGGTGAAATTTCTCGACGGCAATTGGATCGATTGGCATGAAATTTGGTTCCGATAACCACGATCATTAGGATTTATCCTTCATGCTTTAACTCTTCATATAGCGCCAGCAATTGAGCTTAAAGCCCCCAGTTGTGTGGCAGTGCTGGGATCTTTTTATCAGCTCATGGGGGGGGGGGGGGGTCAGGTCTCAAGAGCCCATCCTGTCAGTATGTTTACTATAGGTTGGGTTTCTAAAGTAGGGCCTATTTATAAATGAGTTCTGGCTTGAAGAGTCTTCAAAAGGCCAGCGTTGCCTCATTCAAGTCCACTCATCAATTTAAAAAAAGGAAATCCAGACTGGTGACACCTCCACTTCCTCTCTGCGCCCTCTCCAGACCGCCGTGTCCCAGAGGGCGCGGTTTGGGGGGTTCACACGCGGGCTCCACGCCCACTCGGGACGTCTTGAATTGAGACGTGTGACGGCGTGGTGTCACTGGTGTCACTGGTGTCACTGGGATGTGTGGCTGCATAGTGCGAGCCTGTATCGGCCGTCACGGGCTTTTGTGGGAGCCGAGGGAAGCGAAGTCAAAGTGCTTCCTCGGATGTCGAGGGGGAAGCGCCCTTTGGCCTCCAGCTCATCAATCTTACGCCACCGCCGTCTCCCCCAGAGGTCCGCCGATGGAGCGACGCACTCGGCCGTGTTTTGGTGCTAGCTTGCCAATGTGCCGTTTCTTTTCCTTTTTTAAGTGAGGAGGTGATGGGCTGATAAGGGAAGTCTGGAGGAAGGTGGACAACCCGAGGGTCATGCATTGTGTTGAGTGGCTGCACTGCGACCATCCAACACGGGGCTCGCCTTTGATCTCCAGGAATAACCTTCGGCTTTGGGAAACCGATTACCAAACTGATCTAATGTAATATGGTATTGTTTACAGGCAGAACACATCTATATTTGATGACAGAAATGCAATAAGCAGTTGTAATAGGATATTCCCCACCGCATCGAACTCGTCACAAGATGCTGTGGTCAGTTATTTCTTGTCCAAATGTTCTTGTTTAAAAGTGAACTGCATGCTTTGCAGTCTGGTGTGCATCATCTCTGCTTTACATGATCTGATTATTCTTGTATACAGTAGAGCAGGGGGGGGGGGGTCTGAATTACAGTAGCTTACCCCACCAGGCAAATGGTTTTGAATCTGCATATTTTGGTTTATTTGGGTGACCTGAATTCAGTTGTCTGGAAGATGTGTCTCCATGTTCTGGGACAGCCTTCAGTCTGTCACTTTTGGGTTATTCTTTCACTGACTTTTGTTCATCTTTATTTATTTTAAGATACATTAATATATTTGTTTCGGATGTAGAGATACTTTTTCACTGATTCCCTGTTAAATTACCAGAAAGTCGAGGCAAAGTAGACGTGCACGTCCAGGTTTTCCACCCTCACAGAGTTGGATTGTCGTCTGTGGGAATACAGCTTGCCTCCTTGTGCAGGGAGAATGTATTCAGCCTTGTTGTAAAGGTTTTCACTTTGCTCAGGGAAGCAGTCTGAGGGAACCGACTGGAAAGGGTTGTGAATGGAGGTCCGACCATCTGTCACCACGGCAATACGAGGATTTCTGCTTTTCCTCCCGTTTCACTCATAAAATCTTGTTTTCATTCACTGAAAAAAAGAAAGAAACAAGAGTTTTCCAGCAGACTGTTCTGTTTCTGCAGATTATTCCCCAAAGTCTTTTGTTCTCTCCTCGATTCATTAGCGATGCTCGACTCCGGGGCTGCAGCTGTACAACTTTCTAAAGGCCCCGAAAACCGGTTTTCTCTCTCGATAAGCTTCTTCGCAGATTAGCTGGATTCCTTCAGTGTTATACTTTTAATCGATGAAGCCTAATGTTTTTATTTGTGCTGGTCGCGTGGCTCTCGTGATCATAGTGCCAGGCGGTCAGTTCATAATGCAACGATTCTCTGCATTACACTATACAAGAGATGATCTTATGAGTTGTGCAACTTTCTCTCGGAATAAAAGTTTTGCAGATTTAAGGCTGTGGCTGACCTCAAGAGATTAGCCCACATTCAACAGTGTTGGGGGGGGGGGGGGGTGCTCCTCTTTCAGTTTCTTTACATCTGGTTGATCCACCGACATGACGACCCAGAGCTTTACATCTGTGCATAGACATCTCAGACGGACTGAAACGCGCTGTGAGGCCTCAGCGGACCACAAAGAGGACGAGGAAATGAAAAACATCAGGCGCGAGCCTCGGGTCCCCGCTGGAGCGCAGGATCGTGTTTGTCATTTGGCGGCGCGCCATTCATTTGTCCTTGGTATATAAATGTAGCACAGTATCCTGACGGTGGATATTTAAGTGTTTTGTCCTTCGCTGTGTGTGTGTGTGTGTGTTCAATTTCATTGTGCAACATGTGTTTTCATTAATTCATCATCTGTCTAACCATGGTCTTATCGAGTCAACTAACCACGCACTGCTTTCTCCATCCTGTAGACACACACACACACACACACACACTACACTACACGACTGTCTTGTCTGATCTTTCTGTCTTCTCCCCCCCTCCCTAGCTTGAGGATTTTATAATTCTCTCCAGAGGAAGAGCGTCGCATCTTTTAAGGAGCCACAGGTCAGAAACTCTACTCCTCTTCCTCTTCCTCCCCCTCTGTGCAGAGCGGCACTGAGCTGCTCCCGGGCCGCATGCTTCAACACGAATGCTTCATGCTTCTCCAGCCGCCCTCCCCTGTCACGACCTCAGGGCTTTGCTCCTTTCCCCTGCACGACCACACCTGGGCAATCCACCTTTGATTTGATTCTGCTTGGCTTTGGTGTGTTTGTGTGTGAGAATCTGTTTTTTTACCCATCATTTTGTCCTTTGCCCTCATGTGATTTCTTTTTTCTTTTTGAGTTGTGATTCTTGTGTTTCATCAGTTTGAAGCCGGTGTTCTTCATGTCTGTGATGTTCATGGTGACGTGCGTGGTGCACATACACGCAGCTGCCAACCAGCTTTGCTCTCTAATTGACTGTTTGCTGAAACCCTCCCCCAAACAGTGATTGTCCAATCATAGCGTAGCAACCGTAACTAGACACGACTGGCCTGTCGAGCTTTCTCCAAACGCTGAAGCCGTGTGAGGGGGGCCTGTTGGGCAATTTAAAAACAATCAAGGAGGGAAAGTAATGGATGAGTGGTTCATCTATTGTCATTATTTCCACGTACTACCTACAGTGATTACCAAACGCTATTTTTAATACCAAGGAGGATATCTTAAGCTTACTATTAAGTTATTATGTGAGGTAGTTGATTCTGTTGCAAAATGCCCCGTTCAAGACTCATGAAGCCGAGATTCCACTATAGATAGATCGAGGGATGGACAGAGCGAAATATATAGTTAAGTTAACGTTGCTAAGCTATGTTTACATTACTCAACTATATTCATATATGTCATGTCAACTTGGCTTGGCAACGTTAAATTAACTCGCCAACACTTGTCTTCAAGGGAAATATATAACGATATATATATATAGTTATATACTTATATATATATCTATATATTTTATATAACTATATATATATATATATGTTTGAGTAATGTCAACTTAGCTTAGCAACGTTAACTTGACTCACCAACCCTTGTCTTCGAGGGATCAATACTTTCATTTATTTTCTTGTATTGGATGATTTATTTACATTTTTTCAAGATATTTAGCTTATTCAGCTACTTGAATTTTAAGTGACCCAATTTTCTTGAATATATATATACATATAATTATATATATATTTTTATATAACTATATATATATATATAGTTTGAGTAATGTCAACATAGCTTAGCTTAGCAACATTAACTTGACTCACCAACCCTCGTCTTCAAGGGATCAATACTTTCATTTATTTTCTTGTATTGGATGATTTATTTACATTTTTTCAAGATATTTAGCTTATTCAGCTACTTGAATTTTAAGTGACCCAATTTTCTTGAATATATATATATTTTTATATAACTATATATATATATAGTTTGAGTAATGTCAACATAGCTTAGCTTAGCAACATTAACTTGACTCACCAACCCTCGTCTTCAAGGGATCAATACTTTCATTTATTTTCTTGTATTGGATGATTTATTTAAATTTGTTCAAGATATTTAGCTTATTCAGCTGCTTGAATTTTAAGTGACCCAATTTTCTTGAATGCCTGTAATTAGTTTAATTTCGCCGAGGGCGGAAGTGTGCCCTAAATCCACCCGCAGAGCACGAGAAAAACAGAGTTGAGTGTTTAAAATGTTCACGCCAGGCTTTGTGTTGTCCGTTCTCCGCGCTGCGAAGCAAACGGTGACATTAGTGTTTTATCTCCCGGCATGCCGAGTTCAGGAGGACACACTGTTGGTGTTGTGGCAGCCTGTGGGTGAGGGGATGAGTTCTCACACAGCACTCAGAAGGAGGTTTTTGTCTCTGCCGGGCCAGAATTACCACCGTGAAATCGGTGCCTGCTGAGAGAAAATCAGAAGAGAAAAGAGTCCCCCTTTTTAAAGGCAGAAAGAAGAGGAGGAAACGATAGCAGCTTTTTTTACTGATATTTACAGCCCTTTTAAATGCCTTGTTATTGGCGGGAAAGCCTCGTAACTGTCATTTAGAAGATCTTCATTTATCTCTTTGTGTTCCATTACCAGTGCATCAAAAGATCTGTAAAATGTCTGTAGAGTAACTCAAGGCCGTCATGATCAGATGCTGAGGGGCCACATCCGTCGAGTTAAAGCCCGGACATTGAGATGTATTCCACTCTGGGAGCAGAAGTCCCCTGCTCTTAGTTATTATTGTGGTTTTTGAACAACTTCCACCATTGTGACCACCATTCACCAACTTGTGACCGCAAGACCTTCAGCTGGGGGCCACAAGACCTTCATCTGGGGAGAACACAAGACCTTCAGCTGGGAGCCACAAGACCTTCAGCTGGGGAGAACACAAGACCTTCAGCTGGGGGCCACAAGACCTTCAGCTGGGGAGAACACAAGACCTTCAGCTGGGGACCACAAGGCCTTCAGCTGGGGAGAACACAAGACCTTCAGCTGGGGGTCACAAGACCTTCAGCTGGGGAGAACACAAGGCCTTCAGCTGTGGGCCACAAGACCTTCAGCTGGGGGCCACAAGACCTTCAGCTGGGGAGAACACAAGACCTTCAGCTGGGGGCCACAAGACCTTCAGCTGGGGAGAACACAAGACCTTCAGCTGGGGAGAACACAAGACCTTCAGCTGGGGGCCACAAGACCTTCAGCTGGGGAGAACACAAGGCCTTCAGCTGTGGGCCACAAGACCTTCAGCTGGGGAGAACACAAGACCTTCAGCTGGGGGCCACAAGACCTTCAGCTGGGGAGAACACAAGGCCTTCAGCTGTGGGCCACAAGACCTTCAGCTGGGGGCCACAAGACCTTCAGCTGGGGGTCACAAGACCTTCAGCTGGGGAGAACACAAGACCTTCAGCTGGGGAGAACACAAGGCCTTCAGCTGTGGGCCACAAGACCTTCAGCCGGGGAGAACACAAGACCTTCAGCTGGGGGCCACAAGACCTTCAGCTGGGGACCACAAGACCTTCAGCCGGGGAGAACACAAGGCCTTCAGCTGTGGGCCACAAGACCTTCAGCCGGGGAGAACACAAGACCTTCAGCTGGGGGCCACAAGACCTTCAGCTGGGGACCACAAGACCTTCAGCCGGGGAGAACACAAGCCCTTCAGCTGTGGGCCACAAGACCTTCAGCCGGGGAGAACACAAGACCTTCAGCTGGGGACCACAAGACCTTCAGCCGGGGAGAACACAAGCCCTTCAGCTGTGGGCCACAAGACCTTCAGCCGGGGAGAACACAAGACCTTCAGCTGGGGGCCACAAGACCTTCAGCTGGGCTTTTCTGAAAATAGTCCCACATCACACAAGGCTTTGCTGGCATCACAGCCGCCTCAAGGAAACTAATCAAGTGAAAGTTGTCTGACTTTACTCAGAGCTGAGGGTCCATGTGGCCCCCAAGCGACGCACTCCACCAGTGTTTACCCATGTTGGGTGAAAAAGAAGCTTTTCCTACAATATTTGCGTCAGCTTAGTTTTGGAAGAAACTTATTTTTTGTTCTTCCTATTTACAGCATTAATAGTAATATTGGCATTTAGCCTTAGTTGGCTTTAGGAAGGTGCTTGAATTGAAGAAGAACAACTGCCATGACATAAAAGGCAGATGTAGAAGTAGCTTCTTTTCTTGAGGTTCATTTATTTTTGTCCATGTAAAACCTCCTCCACTGTTTTCTCCTTTTTAATTAAAAGAGAAAGTGAACGGTGATTATGTTTCCATGCTGGACTACAGAGGAACATTCGGTCCTCTGATGGGGAACACCACACAGCAACCCTTGTTCCCCGAGTTCGCTTCCTTCACTTGCCTGTATGTTTATAGGGACGTTTTTCAGATCTTCCGAAGCCATGTGACTCAGGAAAAGGGCGTGTTGTTTTTAAGAAGCTTGCCATCGCAGACTAAATATACCCTTTACTGGACCTGACCCCTCATTTGCCTTTGCTGTGGCCACTTTAGGTCGACATGCTAGCGCAGCAGGGGCCCGGCAACTAGTAATTACATTGGAGGGTTTCCATTTATCATCCTGTGTATAGTGTTGCCTTCACACAAGCTCTTTTCCCCAGTTTAGACATGTGGGTTGTCATTCATGGTTTACCTACATTTCAACTTCATTGCATTGCTACCAGAAGTAGTTTCTGCATCCATCCTGCATCAGAAATGAGCATCATGTGCTCCTTAGTCATCATTCCACCTTAAATGGAGTTGTCAATTATTACCTTCGCATTGAAAATGCGGAATGTTATGTTTTGATCGCCGTGTATTTATTTATTTATTTGTATGCGTGTTACTCGCATAACTCAAAAAGTATTAAACCGAATCGCATGAAATTTGGTGGGATGATTGGTTATTATCCGGGGACCATTTGATTAGATTTTGGGATTGATCGGGTCAAAGGTCAATGTCAAGGTCACGAAAAGGTCAAAATCTTCTTTTTACCATAGCACGGTCAATTTATATCCAATTGGCATGCAACTAATGCCAAAATGTTCATAATTCAATGCCCAATCTTGTGATATGCGAAGGTATGCGCTCTACCGAGTGCCCATTCTAGTTGAATAATGCTGTAATCCTGGATATAGCTTTTTAAAACGTTGCCTCCAATCTGTCGCCCAGCGAGCTCGCCGTGGATAACGTACGATGACCGCCGCGTCAGCTGTTGCAGTTCTCAGATGATGTTCTGTGTGAGCGGCAGTCAGCTGTGCAGCGCCGGTCATCCAGCTGTCCGCTGGCTTTCAGGCGGCTCCACGTTAACAAGAAGTGGCTTTGCACTTCACGAGCGAAGCTTGACGTCCATCGCCAGTCAAATCCAGATGGTCTGGACGCGGACCACAGCTGCAGGTTGGACAGTCGGGGCTTGATTTATCCAGACAAGAGGATTTAAGAACATAATTAAACGTAAGGTGGCAACGACACACGCGCACATGGTAGTTGCGTAAAGCCTTTTGTGGCTCAAAGGGAAGCGGCATTGAGATGTTGCACAACAACTGGTTATCAGATGGCCGTGTAATCGTCAGCTGGACTTTAATACCAGGAGCTCGGCTTGTACTGGGAGGCGACAACGCCACGACTTTCAATACGGTAGACGTCAAGAACATGTCATCAGTCTGTGGGGAAACCCACCACTGATGCAGCTGGCAGAGATATAAGATGGGCTTCTGGTCTTCAGGGGGATTTGATGCCTGCGGTGGGCAACACCGTGGACACTTGTGAGATTTCTCCATTCTCTGACACATCTACAGCCAAACCACGCGAACATGCAAACTCACATTGGAGCGCACATCTGTCCCCATCAGCGTGTCGTCCTCTGCGGTCTCAGTGTTTTATTTCAAGTGAAGGCTCTCTCGCTCAGTCACTTTCTCACACGGCTCCAATTTACCCACAAAACCCCTGGAGAATGTAAGAGCAGGTCGTAGTGCTGTCGGAGAGAGAAGCACAAGCAGAACATGCACATGTAGATTTATTTCAAAGGAAAGATGATTTATAGGATTACTGACGGGTCATACTCATCATTTACTTTGATGTGGTGGATGCAAATATGCGTTTAATTTAAATGTATGTTGGGGAGGCTAGAGTATACAAATAATCATTTGGTTAATAGACTGTCAGCAAATGGGAATTTAATCACCGTTCACTAAGCTCACGGTGACATTTAATATGCCAGTGCAAAGATATTCATCAATTATCGTAGAAGGCGAAGAAAACCTTTGAGAAGCTGTAACTAGTGACATTTAGCTTTTAAAGATTGCAAAATAGGTGTGATTTATTTCTAGCATTTGATTAATTGACTTGCATAATGTGACTACAAAGTCAGTCAAAGGCTTAATATAAATCTTAAGTGTGAATTATAAAAAACAACCTCTTGTGTCACTTCAATAAACAATGAATACATTTAAAAAAAATGCGACCTGCACTTTCATCCAGCTCGTGATTTGTAAAATATCCACTGACGGCTAATTGATCATTATATGATTGATTACCAATTCTGATGTCAAACTGTGTCCTGGGTTCATTTGAAACCCTTCAGCAAAGCCACATCATGAGCAACCAGTGCTGCGTTCCCACCGTTCCCACAGCTGGGTGGGATGCCACGACAACAATGTGGCGCACGCACTCTGGTTATTAGGCGTGCTTCGCTAACACTAACGCAGGCCAATCCTATAACAGGGTTCGTACGGTCATGGAGAACCTGGAAAAGTCATGGCATTTTTAAATGGTCATTTCCAGGCCTGGAAAAGTCATGGAAAAAACTTAAATCATCAAAGTTTTGGAAAAGTCATGGAAATGTGTTATAATCACATGTTCATTTACACCGAGTTTGAAATAATTAATGTTTATTTAAAGAAAGACGCTCAAAATATAAGCCGGCGTACGCTCTCGATACGCAACATGTTCTACGTTGTTCATGTTTATACCCAGATTTCAGTTTGGTCATGGACATTTGGTTTAAAGTCCTGGCGCTGTTGACTTGTGTTACACATGGAGGTATTTCTGGTCTAGCAAGAGAACAATTCCTCCTTCTTGGTGCTGAATTGACAAGATTTATTCTTTTCATGTCCTATTTAACTCCCTAAAGAGACCTTTCTATCCTCAAATGAACTACTTTAACCCTCCTGTTACCTTTTGGGTCAATTTGACCCCATTCAATGTTTAACGTCGGTGTTCTTTGGTGTCAATTTGACCCCAGGCTGTTTTTCACTGTCAAACATAAGAAATATCAACTTTTTAATATATTTAAAGGGCTATTTAGGTAGTCAACAAACAAACATAAAGTACCTCACACTTAAACTTGGGAAGCAATATTAATTCTAATAATTTTCTGGAGGTTTTAATTGCTGGGGTCAAATTGACCCCGAGGGTAAAATATGTCAGTAAATATAAAGGTAACAGGAGGTTAAACATTGAATGGGGTCAAATTGACCCTAAGGCGACAGGAGGGTTAAACACATTTCCCTCATGCGTAGTTTGTGCGAGTGGCTCGGCTCATCGGTGTCGTGGCAGCAGAGGGAGAAAACCAAATGAGTCTCAGCCTTTTGGCTCGCTGCAGCAAAGGGAAGAAGAGCATCTCTGTGCAGCGACGCTGACGACGAGTGCATGGAAACAAAGAGCCGGCGAGGGGAGAGGAGCGAGGGGTTGGAGAGGTTGGCGAGCGCTGAATGTGCAACTCGGACTGACCCTCACAGACCCCCCCGCTCACCGGACGGGAGCGTCGCTCCGCTTTGTGGGGAAGCCGCTGCGTGGGACACGTCATCCTAAAATTTCATCAATCGGGGCGTCTGATTCTCTTTGACTTGGAGAAGGATGGTTGAGTTGAGAGAGCTTCAGTCCACGTCGGTTTACTTTTGCGTTGGTCTCCGGCCCTCCGTTCATTTGAAGGGAACCGGCTGTCAACGCGAGGGGTTAACTGGAGTTAAAGGCAGGGGATTTGATTCATTGTTCAGTGTCAGATTTCTCCCATTGTTGTCACCACTTGACACGAACTGCATGCATCTCATTCGATAAAGGCCGTATCCAGTTTCGCTTCTATTCCGTGCGACTGAAAATGTGTCTGTTCCGCTCCGTCGCTGTTTGCTAGATGTGCGTGACTGAAAAGTGGAATATAGTTTAATTTGTTGGAAAGCGCACATCCAAGAGTCGAGATATTTTCTTACGTACAATGACAAACTTTGCTCGGTCCTCCGTCCACACAGTATCGCAATACATTTCATATTTGCGGCTATAATTTCCATTAAGAATACAAAAAAGAGGTAAATGCGAATAGTATAAGGACATGTATTTTTTGAAATATACCCATGCGCTACAGCGTAGTCCGTGGTTTAGCGATGGCTCGGCCACAACTTGACTATCTTCACGAAATATAATATCTTTGTCCTCGTCGTTATTTAATCCGTTGGTTCTCTATTGATGACATCGGGTGGGAATGTCAAAGGAAACGCCCAGAGAACCAACTGTGACTGCATCGACTCTTACAAACTGATAGTTGGTGAACATTTCCAGAAAGTCCGGTTGCTTGTTTTCCTCCAGCGCGTCTCACAGTAGCGGACGGCGAGCGATGGGTTATACAACACGGCAGACCCGGAAACTCTCAGCTTTTCTTCCTCTGCGATATTTCCATATTTATATAGTTTAGTTTATTTGTATAGCCCAATTTCACAAATTACAAATTTGTCTCGAGTGCTTTACAATCTGTACACATAGACATCCCTGACCTTTGACCTCACATCGGATCAGGAACAACTCCCAAATAACCCTTCAGGGGGAAAAAGGGAAGAAACCTTCAGGAGAGAACAGAGGAGGATCCCTCTCCAGGATGGACAGGACAATAGATGTCATGTGACTATATGAACAATAGATGTCATGTGACCAGAAGGACAGATTAGAGTTAAATACATTCAATGAATATGACAGTGTATGAATAGTTGGTAGTCGGCATATTCCACGATGGAGACCTCCACGATCCATCAGGCAGATGGAGGTGGAGAGGAGGAGTGGGCGGAGTCTCAACAGTGGGCGGAGTCTCAATTCGTCTTTACCGTTGTTCTCGCTGCCTCGGTTTGACTTTGATCTGCACCCCTTTGTTAAAGATGCGTCTTGGACACCTGGTGACCTTTTGAAACAGATTATTTGCTGGGGAGATTCCACTGTGTCTCTAATCTGTTGGTCCTGTTCAAGGACACGGCGGTGCCTTCAGGGAAAAGTGCACAAAGACTTTTATTTATAAAAACATTGGTGAAGCGTGTCGTCGTGGTGGCCTGCCTTCGTGATTCATCAGTCAGTTTGGTGCCGGAGGGGAACACGTTAATCAAAAGGTGTATAGCTGTGAAATCTGTTTATACAGTGATTTATAATCACGATTGGCTCCAATCAGAATTAATTGGTTGTCACACTCCTAATGATTGGTTTCTGGTGCATAAATGCATAAAATCAGTTATCTTAGATTTAGTTTTCTCTCACTTTCATACCCACAAACACGTTGAACAGGTAGGCAACCCCCCCCCCCCCCCCTCCCGTCCTCAGTCGGCAGCCTGCCAGTGTGCCCAGTTAACGCCACAGTGCTGGGAACCCCGAGGCCCCGAGCAGGTGTCGACCTCCCCGCTCAGCCAAAGGAGCTGAGCGAGGGCCACAAAGGGCTCAAAGAGACCTGCCAGCATGGGGGCAGTCTTGAATATCCCCGGCCAGCGTGGCCACTCCTCTAAATCTCTCGCTGCCGCGTTGCTCTTTCTGCCGCTGTGACTCTCACAGTGGAAAGGCTGACGGAGGGCGGCGGGACCTCCGGAGTGCACACGCGGAGGGACGAGTCTCGTTCGGTCTTTTATTTACGCAGCGTGCCGTTGGAGCAGATTAGCCCCAAACTAGAGGCTGAGAGGAGAACTGATGCATGTCGTCCGTCTGGGATTGAATCCTGGATTCGGTGTCGTCTCATCCGTCCACGCTGTGCCGACGACGTGGCGCCCGTTCCTTCTCCCCGTCTCTGTGTAACGGTTTCTGCTGCCGCCGTCTATGGATCGATCTCTACGGGACGCGTCCAGATCTCGTGGGCTCGCGAGACCTTTGCAAACGCCCGGCATTTAGATTGGCACGACTGTAAAAGAAGAGGATGAGAAGGCGAAGCGACGCCTTTCTCTGTACCTCGGCCTCCCGCCTCTCTCTCCCCCTCTCTGTTCATTGTTGCCGAGTCTGCAGTGGTGATGTGATGGGGGGAGTGGAGTGGAGGCTACCCTCATCTTCAGCAAACAATAGGTCCTTGTGTGTTTGACCCCCTCTTCAGCAGAGTGGAGTCCGTGGCTCGGGCTGAAGCCGGGATGGAATTCCACCTTTGCCAGATTCAGCCGGTGGAAACCTTCACACAAAACGGGATAACAATCCCAGTGTTGTGAGGGTCGCAGAGCCGGGGTAATTTATTCTTATTTACAACCGCATCAATAATCAATTACCTTTACCGGAGCCGTGGTGACCCTCATTGATTGCCTGAACGTGCCGTGCCACACGACACATCCCCCCCTCGGCTGTGTAATTGATTACGAACCTATATTTGGGTGTGAGGAGCCACATTAGTGCCAGTAGGTCAGTTCAAATGTGAATGACTGATTTATTTGTCCTATTCTCGACTCATTACCTTCGCATTGAAAATGTGGAAGGTTATGTTTTGATCGCCATTTATTTATTTGTATGCGTGTTCCTCGCATAACTCAAAAAGTATTAAACCGAATCGCATGAAATTTGGTGGGATGATTGGTTATTATCCGTGGACCATTTGATTAGATTTTGGGATTGATCGGGTCAAAGATCAAGGTCAAGGTCATGAAAAGGTCAACATCTTCTTTTTACCATAGCGCGTCAATTTCTATCCAATTGGCATGCAACTAATGCCAACATGTTCATAATCCAATGCCCAATCTTGTGATATGCGAAGGTATGCGCTCTACCGAGTGCCCGTTCTAGTTTGTTCTGTGATTATGGTTGGTGCATTTAAATGGGGACAAATGACAAAATACAGCAGGAAAAACCGTTTTTTTAAAAAGTCTTAAATTTCACTGGTTTATTCCTGTAGACACTCTGAGGATTGCATCTTGTACGTCATTTTTATTCACTACGCCTTCTTTCAGTCGAGTTTCGCGTCAACGCCGTCCTTTCAGCTGCTCGAACGCCGATTCAATCCATATTCCTGCTGAGCATTGCCACTTTCATTTCACTGCACACCCTGTGTGTGTATGTGACAAATAAAACATCTTGAATCTTGAATCTTGAAATCTTGAATCTATTACTGAGACGTGGCGAGAGAAAAGGTTCGTGAACTCGGTCGTCGTCTTACGAGTCATCCGATAACCTTTCACCCCGTCTCCGCGTGACCGGCCCACGCATTTCTCGGAGGTGCGCTTCAGCAAAACCAGAATAACCGGCTTTGCGCCGGATCGCTTCACTTCCTCGGAGGCATCAATTCACCAACCGGAGCCAGCTGCCTTCTGCCGATGACGACAACAATGGCCCGCAGCGTCCTCCTTCATCGGAAATGCCGACTTCCTCTTGCGCTCAACGAGAGAAAAGTCGGGTTACAAAGCTGCAGACGCGCCCGAACCTCGCAGCATCGGATCAAGAGACGGGAAGCTCGAGTCTTCTGATTGAATTATATCAGTTAATCACTTTCCGAGTTAATATCATTTCAGTGTTGATCGTATCGATGAGAGTATTCACCCTTCCGTACATGTCGGAATCAATTTGGTTGACGGTCGTGAAAATTGACCTCAAGATTATTCTGCATGTGCCTTGTTTGGCAAACTGCATGTTTTACAGGATTGAGAACAGATTTAGAGATTTATTTTAATATTTACTTAAGCTTTAAAGCATGAGCCCCCCCCCCCCCCCCCCCCCCCCAGCTTTTCTGTTGACCTGAAACGGGTCACACAGCTTGGTCAACCAGAGGCCATCACCGTTTTAGACGCAAATAAGTGGCTGAAGGCACAAAAATGGTGTTGGTTACAATGACCGAAACTAAAATGCATCGCATTTCAAGATGTATTTTATCTTAAATACAATGTCATGATAGATTTTTTGGCCAGAGTACCGTTAACTATTAAATTGATCATTTATTTTATGAGAATACTCTGGAGTGACTTGCAATTTACAGCTGCGTACCAAACAATTTAGAACAAAATAATGTAATGTGACAACTTCAGGTTTCACTGAAAGCATCGCCCTCCTGGATGAATAATGGAGCTGCACAAACGGCACAGAGCAGCCTAATGGAGTCCTTATCGGGCGCGTCGCATCCGGAGAGACGTTGAGAGACAACGGCGTCACAAAGCTGCACAAATGGATAAACAGAAAACGACACCTGCATCCTGACGAGAGCTGACGGATGCCAGGACTGTTGTCATCATCCTCATTGTCGTCCTCATCGCCCGAGGCACACGGACACACCTACTCCTGTGTTTAAACATTAGTGAGGGGCAGAATAAAAGGATTTTGTCTTGAGCCTTCTTATGCCAACATCCACTGAAGTGTCATGCGGTGGTCATAACACGCATCGCTGTCCCAAACACCGTCCTGCTTTGTTGTTTTTGTATTTCTGGAAGTTTTCTCAGATCCAAACGCAACCAAAAAGCTTTAAGCCGTCCACTGGAATGAAGTATCAAACTTACAACAGCAGAGTTGTTTTTGAACTTCCTGTTTTGTGGTGTAAAGGAGAGAACTGACATGCGTCGCATTAGTTTGATTAATAGGTGACTTTTACAACCGCTGCTTGAAACCCCATCAGAGTGAATGGATCAATAACAAGTAATAAAAAGGCCCATTGGGTTCATTTATAAGTGTCATAAAGGGCTGCTATCTATTATTGTCATAATTAATTTACTTGTCAATTGGTATTTAAAATATTTGTGTTTTTCTTTTTTTGCACTACAATATTATGATTGTCTTTTTTTATAGATATTTCACAGACATATATATTTATAT
>NC_079402.1:21135336-21262836 GCF_029220125.1 Pseudoliparis swirei | reverse complement strand
ATCAGGCTGGTCCTTAAATTCACTTCTCCCCCCCCCCCCCTCTCCACACTTCTCCATCATCATCATCATCCCTCCAGGGGTAACGTGGGCTTGTCAGCCGTGTGCGCCTACAACATGACGGCGGTGGAAGAAGTCTTCTCCAAGGGGAAGTACATGCAGAAGGCCACAGTGGAGCAGTCCCACACCAAGTGGGTCCGGTTCAACGGCATCACCCCGTCTCCACGTCCTGGAGCAGTAAGTCCTCTGCACACCGCTCCAATAACTAGGACCGGGCTCAGTTTGGTGTGAATGTGCAAATACCATGAATATGATTTATATTTATAATACAGACGTAAAATAAAATCAATGCAAGGGGGAAAACCGATCTGTTTATTCCACTTCTTGCTTTAGTCTTTTAGTCTGTGGAAAATCTTTACAAGAATGAATTATTCAATGTCTTCCTTCCTCCTCCTCCAGTGTATTAACAACCTCATGCGGCGGCAGAACATCAGCAGCTCCCTCAACCTGCCAGACAAGACCCTCCAGTTCGTGAAGGACCACCCCCTGCTGGAGGACCCCGTCCTGCCCATCGGCAACGGGCCGCGCCTCATCACCAAAGACGTCAACTACACTCAGATCGTTGTGGAGAGGGTCCGTGCACTGGACAGGAACATCTATGACGTCATCTTCACTGGAACGGGTACGAACACATCAGTTATCAATACACACTCTTATATCGGTTATCAATACACACTCTGATATCAGTTATCAATACACACTCTTATATCAGTTATCAATGCACACTCTTATATCAGTTATCAATACACACTCTTATATCAGTTATCAATGCACACTCTTATATCGGTTATCAATACACACTCTGATATCAGTTATCAATACACACTCTTATATCAGTTATCAATGCACACTCTTATATCGGTTATCAATACACACTCTTATATCAGTTATCAATACACACTCTTATATCAGTTATCAATAATACACACTCTTATATCGGTTATCAATACACACTTATATCAGTTATCAATACACACTCTTATATCAGTTATCAATACACACTCTTATATCAGTTATCAATACACACTCTTATATCAGTTATCAATACACACTCTTATATCGGTTATCAATACACACTCTTATATCAGTTATCAATACACACTCTTATATCGGTTATCAATACACACTCTTATATCGGTTATCAATACACACTCTTATATCAGTTATCAATGCACACTCTTATATCGGTTATCAATACACACTCTTATATCGGTTATCAATACACACTTATATCAGTTATCAATACACACTCTTATATCAGTTATCAATACACACTCTTATATCAGTTATCAATACACACTCTTATATCAGTTATCAATACACACTCTTATATCGGTTATCAATACACACTCATATCAGTTATCAATACACACTCTTATATCGGTTATCAATACACACTCTTATATCGGTTATCAATACACACTCTTATATCAGTTATCAATGCACACTCTTATATCGGTTATCAATACACACTCTTATATCGGTTATCAATACACACTCTTATATCAGTTATCAATACACACTCTTATATCAGTTATCAATACACACTCTTATATCGGTTATCAATACACACTCTTATATCGGTTATCAATACACACTCTTATATCGGTTATCAATACACACTCTTATATCAGTTATCAATACACACTCTTATATCAGTTATCAATACACACTCTTATATCAGTTATCAATACACACTCTTATATCAGTTATCAATACACACTCTTATATCAGTTAACAATACACACTCTTATATCAGTTAACAATACACACTCTTATATCAGTTATCAATACACACTCTTATATCAGTTATCAATACACACACTCATATCGGTTATCAATACACACTCTTATATCAGTTAACAATACACACTCTTATATCGGTTATCAATACACACTCTTATATCAGTTATCAATACACACTCTTATATCGGTTATCAATGCACACTCTTATATCGGTTATCAATACACACTCTTATATCAGTTATCAATACACACTCTTATATCAGTTATCAATACTCTGATCAACCAGCTGATCTGAGTCACTCGGTGTGTAACTGATGTGTTTCCTTGTGTTTTCTGTTTGTCATTCATTATTCATCTATACCATTAAATAGCTCTGCGTTAAGAACAAAGCCTCCTGCATCACAACGATTATGTGATGGTTTTTCAGGAAGTAGACAATATATAAGAGGATTGTAAGTATTCGATTATTCCATGTAAATCACAATTCCACTCAAAGGAGGGGCCAAACAAAACACAGGTTATGTTTAAAGGTTTCAGACTTTGAAAAGTGCACTTTTTAAAAGCCTTGGCTCAACACCAAAAGTTAAATGAGATAAATCTGTATTCATCCCTAGGAAGGGAGATAATGTCGTTGCAGCAGTCGTGCATAATGCAGACAATGTACAGAGCTAAAGCAAAGTCACTGCAGACTGTGTACAAAGTTTATTTTCAACACATGAGTGTAAATATGATTTGAGATGTTTGTAAGTTTACGGTACAAAAGGCTAAAAAAGGGATTAAAAGAAGATGTATTTCTGTTGTACGGGTCCAATTATGGAATAATGTTGAAATGGATGTAAGAATGGTGAACTCCTTTTTGGTTTTCAAGGGAATTATTTATAAAACAATTCTTGAGTTATAAATGTAATTAAAAACGTATTAATATGGAAGATGTATGTGGTAGTATATATAAATATATTTTGTTTTTTATTTGGTTTATTGTTTTGTTTTTTTGTTTTTATTTACTTCTTTATTTTATATTAATTCTCTGATTTATTTAGATTTTAATTTAGGATAGGAATTTATAAGCATTTTTTGCTTCTACCTATACCTTTTCAGTCTTTCTCTTTTGTATATTATATAGGATAATATTGTATTGTATTTGATTTGATTGACTGAATAAAATACAAACAAACAAACAAACATATGAATATAGAAAGTACAATAAATATATAATAAGAGGAGTATAAAAAACTAAATTATGAATGTAATAAACGATAGAAACTGTCCCCAAAAAGATCACAAACGAGCCTGCAGGAGAGCAGGAGACGCGCCGAGTGAGAGCCGAGGTTCTGTTTACCGCGCCAATAACGGCCGAGCACAGCTGGAGAACAGTCTGGAAACGAGGAAGCACACCAGTCTGAATATCTGATGCCAGAGTCAGAATCAGTCGGCACATCCTTTAGTGTAAATGCTTCTGCCTCAGCTGAATGATTTACATGTGACCGTTCTCATCTTCAGATAAGGGCATCCTGCACAAGTCGGTGGTGTACGGAGGAGAAGTGCACATCGTGGAGGAGATCCAGCTCCTCAAGAACTCCGAGTCCATCAAGAACCTGCTGCTGTCCCCGGAGGTCCGTGGCGACGCGTTCAAATCCACCGCGTGTCTCTCAGTACCACCTTTGCAGGGAGACATTTGTGAAGTGCTTTCTCGATGTTTGTGTAGTTTAGGGTTCATACGTGTTGAGTTTAGTTTATGAAGGATCCCCATTCGTCTCCACCGGAGTGGAGACTATTCTTCCTGGGGTCCAGGCAAAAAACATTACAATACAAATACATAAAATGCAGTACAGCATGATCAATTATCACAAAAACACTTAGACTTAGAAAACAACATTTACATTAAAAGTAAAATAATAATATCTAAAATAATAACCTAATCTACTATAATTTCCTTTCTGATTATTGCTGCCGTAAGTTTCCTTTTGAAATGATATTTATGTGTGAGCATGTGAAAGTAGCGCTGAAGCTCTGAGTGCATTTCTTTAGTCGTGACCGACCTCGTGCGTCCTCAGACACGGTCCCTGTACGCCGGTTCTGACTCGGCCGTGGTCCAGTCGCCCACGGCCTTCTGCGGCCGGTATCTGTCCTGCTTTGGCTGCGTCCTGGCTCGGGACCCGTACTGTGCCTGGGACCCTCACGCTGCCGCCTGCCTCAATATCTTCGATGCTCCCAGCCAAAGGCTCAGGTAATCCTCTCTTCTCTAGACGCACGCGTTATTGCACCAGATAAGGAAAGCAGCCAAGAGGCGTCTTCACTGAACCTCTATCCAGAGTCACCATCTCAGGCCCAATAGTTCTTTCTTTTCAGAGATTGTGCATATTCAATTCAATTCAGTTCTCAATTCAGTTTATTTCTAAAGCCCAATTTCACAAATTACAAATTTGTCTCGGAGTGCTTTACAATCTGAACACATAGACATCCCTGACCTTTGACCTTACATCGGATCAGGAACAACTCCCAAATAACCCTTCAGGGGGAAAAAAGGGAAGAAACCTTCAGGAGAGAACAGAGGAGGATCCCTCTCCAGGATGGACAGGACAATAGATGTCATGTGACTATATGAACAATAGATGTCATGTGACCAGAAGGACAGATTAGAGTTAAAACACATTCAATGAATATGACAGTGTATGAATAGTTGGTAGTTGGCATATTCCACGATGGAGACCTCCACGATCCATCAGATGGAGGTAGAGAGGAGTGGGCGGAGTCTCAACAGTGGGCGGAGTCTCAACAGGGCATATGTTAGATTGCTGTGAAAATAATGGTTGTTTGTTTTTCCAGGAAGCTAATCCAGAGCCTGAGTGGTGACGCCGACCAGTGCCCCGCAGGTAGGGTGCAACATGCTCACGTACGACAAAGTGGAAATCAAATGAAGCCACATTGTGTGACCACTGGACCCAGAAGTCACGACTTTCTTGTTTCCGTCTCTCAGATGTCAGTCTGTCTCTGAAGGACTACCGGCGTGTGTCCGTGAAACCGGGCAGCTCCGCCGAGCTGCCGTGCCTGGGCCACTCCAACCTGGCGCAGGTGATGTGGAAAGCCAACGGCTCCGCCCTCACCGAGGCGTCTCGCTTCCACCTGGTGGGCGAGAACCGCCTCCTCATCTACAGCGTGGCGCCGGAGGACCAGGGTCACTACGAGTGCTGGTCCGTGGAATGGGCCCCGGCGGCCGGGAAGAACTTCAGCCGCCTGCTGGCCGGATACGTCCTCACGCTGGACGTCCCGCAGGCGGGCCACGCCCCCGCCGGCCGGGAGGCGGCGAGCACTGGCGCAGCTGAAGGGAACGGTAAGACGGCGGCGGCCCTCGACCCGCCCGGCGCCACGACCCGGTTCACCCCCCCGCCCCACTCCTCACTAACACCGCCGCCCGGCAGCACCGTCTCGGTCCAGCGGCTTCCCCCGAGCTCCGACGCCCCGCGCCCCGACGGCCGGGACCCGGCGGCCGAGTATCTGCAGCACAACAACGGCGCCGCCCTCCTCTTCCTCTTCCTCCTGTTCTTCCTCCTCTTTCTGGCCGGGCTGGCCTACAACTGCTACATGCGGTACCTCCCGGCGCCCTGCCTGCGGCTGCGAGCGGCGCTGCTGGGCGGCCACAAGAGCGCCCAGCGGCCCGAGTACCGGGCCTGCGAGGCGGGGCCGGCGGAGTCGCCCGCCACCGATAAGATCCACATGGCGGAGCCGCCCGCGCAGAACGGCGGCCGCGCCGCGCAGAACGTCCGGGCACTGCGCGACACCGGGTACGAGACGGAGCCGGAGTGCGGCAACGGCCAGAACCCGTCCGGCCCGTCCGGAGGCGACAGCCCGTCCCAGGAGAAACCCTTCGACGTGGACTGCGAGTCTCAGCCCATCCAGTTCGCCGACGCCGACGAGCCGTAATGCTAGCCGCCGGCGCTTCTCTCGGCACGGCTCGCCGCTCTCTGGAAGTCCGTTCCGGGTTCAGAATCACACGACGTCTCATCATCACGAGGTGTCCGGCATCCCGTGAGACGCGCCTCCCGTCGGGTCTCGGGTTTCTGCCGGTCGCGTGCAGACCGCATTCACAGGAGCTGCACGCCCGCCGAGATTAGTGCAGCAAGAAAAGCTACTTCTTAAATTCCAAATTGGAAACATTGTTTACCAAATTGGTAAGTTGCCGGGATGGTTTTCCAAATTGGAGTTTTTTTGTTCAGTCTGGGTGGGGATAGTCTCTTGAAGCTTTTGCATCTTTTTTCTAGGCTCACGGGTCTCTGCTTCAACATTAGAGTCACTTCTCAGGGAAGATTCGCTCGGCACGTTAGAGCCCATCTTTGGGGGGGGGGGGGGGGGGGGGGGCTCACTCGGTGAAGTGAACCAATGTCGGGTTTGAAGGTCGAGGAAAAAAAGAAGAAGAAGAAGAAAAAAAAACTACGTGGACGACTTGCATGATAGGATAACGCTTGAAGAAATGAAAACCACTGTGTCGTGTCGAGTCGTCTGTGACGGACGACGTCGAGTTTCCGTATTTAATTTAATTTCCTTCCTGTGAAGCCGACGTTCCTCCGCGGCGGCCCGGTGGATTAACCTCTGCTCGTCATTCCCCCCGGTGGTCTGTCAATAACATAAATATGTCCGACACGACGGGATGCTTCATCATGTCAAACATCAGTTTATACAAACAAATATTTTTGTATTATTATTTTTCGTTACGCCTTCAGTTTTAGAAACATTGTTCAGATAATTATGATTTAAGACGAGTCGTATCTGTGGTCATAACATTGTGTCTATTGTGTACGTAGTTGTGATCATTCTCATTTTATATTTTATTTATTACAGCAAGTTTCTTCTTCTTCCAAACCCCAGAGCGTCGTGTTGCATGCCGCCCTCCTTCATCCTGCTGTCCTCACCGCTCTCTTCTCCCATCGCTCCCTCACAGTCTCCTCTCCTGTCGACACTTCATCCTCCCTGTCCTCTGGAAGTAGCACTCCTTCTGCCCTCCCTTCCTCCTCCTCTTCCTCCTCTTCGTCCACCTCCACCAAGCCCCACATTGTGGAGGCCCGGGAGGCAGAGGTGAGACTGTTGCCTCCCCTGCTGAAGGACCAGGCCTGGGGGGTTCATGCCCAGGAGGCCTTCCTGCTCCTCTGCCTGGCGTTGGGTGAGTGGTGACGTTGACCCGGACTGGAAACCCACTCCTCTCACTTTTTAACACTCCTCATTTCACTCTTTCTCTTTTTCTTCCTGCACGTTGCATGTTACCATTTCCCAAACATAAACTCACCGTGTGTGTGTGTGTGTGTGTGTGTGTGTGTGTGTGTGTTTTTGGATCTGTTTCTAACGAGCCTGTCCTTTGCTTCAAGGCGTAGTGGAGAACGTGCTCCTCTCCAATTTAGGTGTCTGGTGAGATGCCTGAGTGAATGTAAAAAAAAAAGACAAAATACAAAATTAAACTGTCAACCTCTCAGTGGTCTGTTTGTCCCACGATTCTCAATAATATGTGAATGAAAGGTAGAGTTTTGTTTATAGTATTATGTCACAACAATCTGACATAAAATCTGTAAAATTCAGAAAAGATAGTTGTTTTTTTAATCCACGGTGTTATAGGAGACTTTAATATCTCAGTAGTTTATCTGGAATATTTCTCTGCCTGTAAACAAGTGTAAATATAGTTGTGTGTGTATATATAGAAAAATACCATCTGAAGATGTACATACATTTAGGGGACGTTTTGGGACTATTTCTCATGATAGGGAAACTAAATAAATCTTGTCAAATGTTTTCAACACTGACTTGCTTTATTACATTTTTGATGAAAGTAATCATTCTTAAAATAACAAATGTGGTCTCATTACTGACAATAAGCTGCAGAAAAGTTACCATCCTGTTGCATATACTGAAAATATAAAACTCAAAAATATCAGTGATTCAGTTCTATGAATTCTGTGTAAATTATATCCAGCTCTGGCAAATCTGGCTTTATCAGTTCAAGATGCACTGAATACAAGTCATGATAAGAGATCAGGGAAACTTTTACACTGTGTGCGTCCGTGTGTGCATATATATATATTTATTTATATATATATTTATTTATAATATATATATATATATTATATATAATATTATATATATAATATTATGTAATATATATATATTATATATGATATACAATATTATATATATATATATAATATATATGATTTCATTCACACCTATAAACTTGACAGTTTATAGCCACAAATGAACCTACCAAAGGCATTTCCTCCCGTACAGTGTGGCGTGTCAGTGCCTCGACCGTTGGGGGGGGGGGGGGGGGGGAGGATCAAAATGAAGTCCTATGTGTCCCTCAGGTCCCAGTGATGTGCACATTCACTGGCTAATGAATGGACACAGCCTGGACACCCCCATAATGGAGTCCCGCCGGCCGGTGGGCCAGAGGGAGGTTCTCGTGAGCAGCTGGCTCCGAGAGGGGCCGCTGGTCAAGGACGCCCGGTACCAATGTGTCGCTGAGGCCAGCGCGGGAAACGACATGTCCGAGGTGGACCTGCGCCTCACTATCGGAGGTATCTGGACCTGAAGCTTGTGTGGCTGTGAGAATGTCCAGTGTGTCGACCTTTTAATAAGTATTTACAGCATTCAGACCGCTTACATGTGAGCTGCATTGAGAGTAATCCATGCAGAGAGGCGATGGAGTGCCTGGGATTGGCGTCAGCAATGCCACCGTTTCCATAAAAGACGTTGTTAATATTTGACAGATGAGGAGAGCGTTCCATCCAGGGATTTGAGCCAGTGGAGAGGTGCTCTCACCGAGCACCAGCAACTGCTCAAGAGATGGGAGGAGGCCTGGGTAGGTGTGTGTGGTCATGTGACGGCCCTGATGGGTCCTGTGGTCGTCCCGGTTGCAGCATGTGGACCGGCTGAAATCCGCCCTGCATGTTTAGCTTTAGCCGGGTAGTTTGAGCTCTGCTATTTTTTTTTTTTTTCAGCACTGAGAAAAGTGCAAAGTCCAGATTTATTGGGGCAAAGAATTAGGAACACAAAGCTAAAGCCAGCTCATTGATATACCATGAAATAAAAATTATACTTTTCTTTTTCTTGAAAGAGGCTTTTGTCAGAGTTTGAAAAAACGGCAGCGCACTTATTTTACAATTACGAGCCATTCCTGCATTTTATTTTGGGGTTAACTACTTTCAGCCATCACATTTAACTTCATTATATTTTAACACATGATTTCACAACCCCACTCTGCTAATTGTGTTCGCTGTAACAAAACACTTTGTTCCCAAAGGGTTCTTTAAAATATACATGCACACATCTTGTGACATTTGTACCAAACTTACCGAATTTCTCATTTAGATGCAAGTCATTAAATCTATTCCTAGCACTGCGTCTCCATTATTACCGTCGCATTGAAAATGCGGAAGGTTATGTTTTGATCGCCGTGTATTTATTTATTTATTTGTATGCGTGTTACTCTCATAACACAAAAAGTATTAAACCGAATCGCATGAGATTCGGTGGGATGATTGGTTATTATCCGGGGACCATTTGATTAGATTTTGGGATTGATCGGGTCAAGGTCAAGGCCATGAAAAGGTCAAAATCTTCTTTTTACCAATTTGTATCCAATTGGCATGCAACTAATGCCAAAATGTTCGTAATTCAATGCCCATTCTTGTGATATGCGAAGGTATGCGCTCTACCGAGTGCCCGTTCTAGTTAAGGGAATGTTTCATAGCTGTAATGAAGTTTCCAAACAGTGAACTTTAAACTGAATTGAATGACTGATGGAACTGGAGCGGTGGTCGGTAACTCAGAGGCCCACAGCCAGGCGTAATGAACACCTGTTCACATCTGGACAATGTTGTACATCCTCCTCCTCCTCCTCTTCCTCCTGTACAACGGTGTGTTTCCCTCCACAGGAAAGCTGTGACGGCCACTGAGCTCTGCGGAGACGTCCCGAGCTTCACTTGTGCCGGCTGACCGCGGTCCTGGCCCGGCCCGGGTGGACCACGCCTCGGACCACGCCGTGTCGCCTCCTACGGAGGAGTTTGATGGAGCATTCCTGCACCGGCCTGCAGCGGGGGTGGGGGGCGGGGCGACGAGTCCAAAGCCGACGAGTAGACGAAGGCCGTCGGGCCGAGGATGCGCGTGCTGCCTTTTCACCGAATACGACATTTATTTCTCTTTTGTGTTGATACGCGTGAGCATCCTGAACGCGCTGCTCGTTTCCACCTGATGCAGGTGAAGCTGCGCGGTCCTTCACGACCACGTGTTTGACATTTCCACTTGAGGTTCTACTGTGTGTTGTGTTTCCTTCCAGAGAGTCAAAGACGTGTGATGCAGGAATGGAGACGTTTCTTTACACAGGGTAAGGCTCTTTTAACCTCCTGTTACATTTGGGGTCAACTTGACCCCATTCAATGTTAACAGGTCTCAAATATTTATGATTGACATGTTTTTTGCTTCATATTTCATGACTTTTTCGAATTCACACAAAGTTGTTTTGGGTCATATTGAGGTCACTATAACATGCACTTTCATAATCTTCAACAAACTTCAGGGCCCAAACATATAGCTATACTATAGCTGTAGTAGTGTGAAAACCACTGATGGTTCACACATGATTTCTGGTCACATGACATCTATTGTTCATATCGTCACATGACATCTATTGTTCTGTCCATCCTGGAGAGGGATCCTCCTCTTGCTCTCCTGAAGGTTTCATCCCTTTTTTCCCCTGAAGGGTTATTTGTGAGTTTTCCTGCTCCGATGTGAGGTCAAAGGTCAAAGGTCAGGGATGTCTATGTGTTCAGATTGTAAAGCACTGAGCCTAATTTGTGAAATTGGGCGATACAAATAAACTGAATTGAATGATGTGGGGGAGGGGAAATATGGTTCCCATGAAGATATGGATAGTTCACATAACATGGGCAACATGTACAAACATGTACTTTTTTTATTTAAAGGACTATTTAGTTAGTCAACAAACACATAAAGTCGCCTCCCTGCCACCTAAACTTGGGAACTTATTTGAATTATAATAATGTTCTGGAGTCAAATTGACCTCGAGGGTCGATGTTGGTACATGTGAAGGTAACCGGAGGGTTGAAGCACAGCATCTCTGACGTGTGACAGGAGGCTCTCATCAGATGACGAGCATCCAGAAGGCCGTCCTTCACGTTGGTTCTTACAGTTTGTACCTTACTGCAGTTGTTGTTCACAATAAAAATGACTTCCCGTTGCTGACATTGATTTGAACAACATTGCATCACGTTTGACTGAAGCTTGTTCACACACTTCCTATATGACCGATTACATCTTCATAGACATGATTCATGTTTATAAACGAGTTATAACTCCTGCGGGATGGACTGGAGTGGCACGGTGTGCACGTCAGCCTCTTCCTCTTCTTCTGAATTATTAACCGACCGACCGCCGTGCACTTCTCCACGGAAGCCAGTTGTGACATCTCATACGGTTAGAATAAAACCCTTAACTGAAAACACATTTTCTCTCGACATGTCGGTTGGAGATCTTCCCTGATGTTTATACCTCACTGATTTATAAGCAAAAAGGCATTTAATATTGTTTTATTGATAAACTAGGGATGATCAGAAAAATGTTTCGCCCTTAAAAGTTTGGTACAAGACACGTGATGTATAACAACAACAACAATTGAGAAATAAATGTTGGTCGGCAAAGGTTTCTGTAGCTCTGTGACGCTTTTCTATTGGTCATGGCGCTGTGGAGCGCAACTGGAGTCATAGCGCCCTCCTGTGGCCGAGTAAAGAAGCACAGGCAAAACAGGAAGACAACATCCTGTTAATTATAAGCATGGTCTGATGCTAGTTACCTTCGCATTGAAAATGCGGAAGGTTATGTTTTGATCGCCGTGTATTTATTTATTTGTATGCGTGTTATTCTCATAACAAAAAAAGTTTTAAACCGAATCGCATAAAATTTGGTGGGATGATTGGTTATTATCCGGAGACCATTTGATTAGATTTTGGGATCTATGGGGTCAAAGGTCAAGGTCATGGAAAGGTCAAAACCTTCTTTTTACCATAGCACGGTCAATTTCTATCCAATTGGAATGCAACTAATGCCAAAATGTTCATAATTCAATGCCCAATCTTGTGATATGCGAAGGTATGCGCTCTACCGAGTGCCCGTTCTAGTTTAAAGATGTCTCTAATCTCTCCACAATAACGGTAACAAAAGCCAGTTCTCACAAAAAAAGCAGCTCGAGCGTTTTTTGAAGTTACTAATCTTCAAACATGTTAATTCTGACGTGAACTGACACGACTTCCTACTGAATGTATGAAATCATTATTGTGAACCTGGAACTAAAGAAAACTCTTAACATCAAACCCAGAACAGAAATATAAAATATTGTGAAGATTATTTAGTTGACAATTAAACCGACTGGGTCCAAGATCTTATTATTTAAAAGTATTAAAAGTACTAAACTCACGTGAGGAATCCTCAGGATGCGTGACAGAGAGATCACGTGAGTGCTTGTGACATTTCCAGTGGGGTCAGAGGTCAGAGCAGCAGGGACCTCAGTCAGCTGCTGAAACCTTTCCTCACGGACACATGAGAATCTGCTCTTTCCAATTTTGCTCACTTCTCTTCTTTCAGTAACTTTTCCACTTTTCCCAGTTCATACTCCTTCTTCCATTCTTTCTTTTTTTCTCGCCAAGAATACTAAAGAACATTATGAAAGTAGTTACTAAGTGAAAAGCACGATAGCTCATTTGTTCAATGTGGAAAAACCGTAGCCGCAAAAAAAGATAAAATGGGGTGATTTAACTGGTCGGAAATGAGGCTTACATTAATGACGAATTCTTGTTGCTGTGTCTTATGCAGAAAAACTATAACAATGTTTATGGACAGAATGACCATTAAGTTCTCGTTCACAAATAAAGTGTTATTTAAGTTTCTAGCCTCTATCAGTGGCAACCGAGGGATGCGTTGGATAGCTTTAAAGACTTGTTCCAGGGATTGGAGACTGTTCATCATTTAAATATACTGCTTATCCTCATGCTGAGGTCTGCAGCCACTAAACAGCAGTAAATATACAGTAAATATATAATATATATACAGGACTGTCTCAGAAAATTAGAATATTGTGATAAAGTTCTTTATTTTCTGTAATGCAATTAAAAAAACAAAAATGTCATGCATTCTGGATTCATTACAAATCAACTGAAATATTGCAAGCCTTTTATTTTTTTAAATATTGCTGATTATGGCTTACAGCTTAAGAAAACTCTAAAATCCTATCTCATAACATTTTAATATTTCCTCAGACCAAGTAAAAAAAAGATTTATAACAGCTGAGTGTTTGTCAAGGCTCAGGAAACCCTTGCAGGTGTTTCGAGTTAATTAGACAATTCAAGTGATTTGTTTAATACCCTACTAGTATACTTTTTCATGATATTCTAATATTTAGAGATAGGATATTTGAGTTTTCTTAAGCTGTAAGCCATAATCAGCAATATTAAAAGAATAAAAGGCTTGCAATATTTCAGTTGATTTGTAATGAATCCAGAATGCATGACATTTTTGTTTTTTAAATTGCATTACAGAAAATAAAGAACTTCATCACAATATTCTAATTTTCTGAGACAGTCCTGTATATATACAGAAAATATATATACTAAATATACAGCCACTGCAGTAGACCGCTGGAGATCCTGGCAAACTCTGCACTTTACTTTGTTTTCCCCCTGTATATTTAGTATTTAGGATTTAGTTTTGTGTTTTATATTTATTTTCATTGACGCTCTGATTTAAGGTTTAAGGTTTAAGGTTTAAGGTTTTTTATTTGCCATCTGTGCCTAGACCAGCAGTCCAGACACATCGGAATTATTTTTGCAGGGTTCTCCGAGTCAAGAGGTACAAAACAACACACTATAATAACAGTAACAGTAACAATAATAGAAATATGAAACATATCTCAAAAAAAAACACCGTACAAACAACACTGTACATAGTGTGGTAATGTGTATGTATGCAATATTTACAGTATAAACAGTAATAAGTATGTAAGTAGGCTAGTGCTGTACCTGGCTTGTAAAAGGAAAGAAGGAGGGGACAGTGATATGGGGATATTGCACATGTTCAGATGTTGGGGGAAGGTTGTGTGGGGCTATTGCACTGATTGTAGTGTTGCACATTTTTCACAGTTTCAAGGAGTGCCTCTTTCTCAGTAGCTGTGTTGTGCCATCAGTCTGACTGTGGCAGGGAAGAAGCTGTTGAAGAAGCGTGTCCTGTGGGTGACGATGCTGTCCGCTCTGCTGTGTCTCAGGTTGTACGTGCAGTGTTTGTGTCTGAGCAGAGAGTGAGCTGGATGAAGTGAGTCTCCAATGATTCCCTCTGCTCTTTTCCGGCAGCGCTGCACATACATAGAGTCCATGGACGGAAGTTGTGTCCCTGTGATCCTCTCCGCGGTCCTTATGACTCTTTGCAGAGCCTTCCTCTCTGCCTGTGTGGTGTTTCCATACCACACAGTGATGCCTCGGTGAGGATGCTCTCGATCAGTCCTCTATAGGCCTGGGTGAGAGGCGATGGTTCAGACCAGCTTTCCTGAGCATCCTGATGAAATAAAGCCTTTTCTGGGCCTTTTCACTGTGGCTGTGGTGTGAGGAGTCCAGCTCAGGTCAGATGTCACCTGCATTCCCAGGAATCTGTACCGTCAGCCCTCTCCACCTCAGTCCCTTTGATGATGAGAGGCTGTAGAGGGGGAGGGTTCTTCCTGAAGTCCAGTATTATTTCCTTGGTCTTGTTTGTGTTGAGGATGAGGTCGTTCTCCTCTCCATAGACCAGGATGTTGTTCACCAGGGTCCTGTAGCCCGACTCATCCCGCTCCCTTGATGAGCCCCAGGACGGTGGTGTCATCGGCGTATTTGATGAGGATGGTGTTGTCCTGGGTGGAGGTGCAGTCATGGGTGTACAGGGTGAATAGTTTGGGGCTCAGGCAGCAGCCCTGTGGGGATCCTGTGCTGACTGTGAGCTCGGTGGACACCCGTCCTCCCATTTTCACCACCTGGGGTCTTTCTGTCAGAAAGTCCAGAATCCAGTTGCAGGTTGGAGTTGGGACGCCGAGGTCTGTCAGCTTCTTGATTAGTTTTCCGGCGGATGGTATTAAAGGCAGAACTATAGTCCAGGAAAAGCATTCTGGCATATGTTCTGCGGCTTTCCAGGTGTTGCAGAGTGTGGTGTAGAGCTATTGCTACCGCGCCATCCACTGATCGGTTGGGGCGGTATGCAAACTGGAGGGGGTCGACATTGTCCGGGACCGTGTGGTTGATGTGGGCGAGGACCAGTTTTTCTAGGCACTTCATGGCGACTGGTGTGAGTGCCACTGGCCTGAAGTCATTTAAGGTGGGTGTGTCTGGTTTTTTGGGGACTGGTATGATGATGGAGGATTTAAAGATACGGGGAACTACAGCCTGAGATAGTGACAGGTTAAAGATGTCAGCATACACTCCGGCTAGTTGTTCCCCACAGACCTTTAGGACTTTGGGGGGAACTCCATCAGGTCCCACAGCCTTGTAGGGGTTTACCCTCTTCAGGGCCTTCAGGACCTGTGTGAGTCACCTGAAAGGCAAAGTCCATGGGGTCACAGGGGGCTTTTGAGGGTGTGTCCGTATTCAGCCTGTCGAACCTGGCATAAAAGTAGTTGAGGCTGTCTGGAAGGGTGGGATCACGGGGGTCTGTGGTTGTTGTGGTTTTCTTGTAGTTAGTGACAGACTGGATCCCCTGCCACATCCTGCGCGTGTTGTGGTTGAGATAGTAGCCTTCAAGTTTTTCAAGTTTTTCCACCGCTGCTGTGATTTTTGAAATTTCCCCACTGTGGGACAAATAAAGGAATATCATATCACAACTAGAACGGGCACTCGGTAGAGCGCATACCTTCGCATATCACAAGATTGGGCATTGAATTATGAACATGTTGGCATTAGTTGCATGCCAATTGGATACAAATTGGAAAAAATAAGATTATGACCTTTCCATGACCTTGACCTTTGACCCGATCAATCCCAAAATCTAATCAAATGGTCCCCGGATAATAACCAATCATCGCACCAAATTTCATGCGATTCGGTTTAAAACTTTCTTTGTTATGCGAGTAACACGCATACAAATAAATAAATGAATAAATAAATAAATACACGGCGATTAAAACATAACCTTCCGCATTTTCAATGCAAAGGTAATAAGAGTCGTCCAGGTATTGACAAGGTGGCTCAGTCATTCTGGAAAATGAGGTTCAGATGGCCCTAAATAAAATATCTAATTCTGAATATATTGTCCAGGACAAATGCATGAGATGCTGTAATTATGTACGTCACCTTTTAACTTGACAATATGCGATTAAGTCTATTGTCATCTGCACCAGATGCGAATGTCTTTTCGTGAATGTTACGTCTCCTCAAACATTACAATTTAAATCATGAAGCTCTTCATTGCTGTCGGTGAATAATGGATTTTTTGATCAAAACAAAAAAGGCTGGTTTTACCAGCTTGTGTCCGCCCTTCCTGTAACATTGGTTATTTTGCTTCGAGCTAGTCTGAAAATAACTCTCGCTTTTTTGAATGTTTTCGGTATAGTAACCTGGCAACAGTCGTGGAGACGTGTCTGCTGCCTCCCACTGGATGCTCTTTCCCCCTGGCTCCTCTTTCCCATTCACTCTTAATGTATGTCTGATTGCAATGAAAATTGGATCAGAACATTAAGTTATTAATCACCGGAAACAGTTATTCTCACACATATTACATCTGGGTAATTATCAGGACGAGTTGTATACATTTTGTGAATGTTCTACGTCGATATGAATCCTGTCGGTCGAGCAGCAGCGGATGTTGTCGATATTCTCGCCTTTTCTTTTCATCCGAGCCGCTCCTGTTTCTCTCCACAGTGGCAGGGAGGCGGCGGGGGGCTTCAGCCATGTCTCCATCGTAATGTGGAGCAGGCGAGCCGTGCATCCGCACCCCTTTCAGGGGTATTAACAGGACTGCAGGACATATACAACACCCGCCTCACCCGCAAAGCGACCTCGATTGTGAGGGACCCCTGCCACCCCTCACACGGTCTCTTCAGCCTCCTGCCCTCTGGGAGGAGATACCGGAGCCTCCGGGCTCACACCGCCAGGCTGTCCAACAGCTTCATCCACCAGGCGGTCAGGAAGCTGAACTCTCTCCCCATCCTCCCACTCCGTCCTCTCTCAGACTCACATGTCTGAATGCTGCTAGCACAATTTATGTTGTCTATATGTTTACATGTTTCTTACTATTTTTGCACTTTATGTTGTCTATGCACTTTATGTTGTCTATATGTTCACAAGTTTTTTACTATTTTTGCACTCTATGTTGTCTATATGTTGCACAATTCACTTTATGTTGGACAGAAGAGAAACGCAATTTCGATCTTCTGTATGTTTGCACATATGGAAAATTGACAAATAAAACTGACTTTGACTTTGACTTTGACTGTTCATTTAGATCATAGTGGGGGAGGATCATACAGTTTTAGGTTTATCATGCTTATGAATAACCGTGTTTTCAAATGATGATAAACTAAGACTGACCTGCAGCTCGTAGCTCTCCTGCAAAGGGGCGATGCAACAATGCTAACGTGCTGATGTTTTGCAGTTATAATTTGTACCCATTTAATTTATCTGCTTATTACCCCGAAATATAAAGTAAAGCTGAGGCGAATGTCGTTGGTTTTGAAGGCATTCCTCATTGTTTTTGTAAGTATTTGGTCATAAACTAAACATCTGAAACATTTAATAGGATTCCTTCTAGTTATTGTCGAGATATTTAAAAGACACAGTGGTTGACCTGCTGGTGGCGCTAGACCAAAGTCAGTAGGATTCAACCTGACCTCTCCATGAGTCCCCCCCCCCCCCCTTACTCTTAAGTGAACTACATTGTCAAATAATTATTCCTACATTTCAGATGACTTCTTATATCGAGTCAGGGATTATCGATTGTATCTCGCTGATAATCATTAACTCCATATGTGAGGTTATGTGGCAGGATCAATGGAAACTACTTGACAGAATTAATAGTTGCTCTAATTAATTTGTTGGGCATTGCAATATTAAAAAAATGTATTGTGGAAATAAGGGTTAGAGTTAGGATTAGGATTAGGGTTACGGTTAGTGGGTTAGTGTTAGGGGGTTAGGGTCAGGGTTAGAGGGTTAGGTTTAGAGGGTTAGGGTCAGGGTTAGAGGGTTAGGATTAGAGGGTCAGGGTTAGAGGGATAGGGTTAGAGGGTTAAGGTCAGGGTTAGAGGGTTAGGATTAGAGGGTTAGGGTCAGGGTTAGAGGGATAGGGTTAGGGTTAGAGGGTTAGGGTCAGGGTTAGAGGGATAGGGTTAGGATTAGAGGGTTAGGGTCAGGGTTAGAGGGTTAGGGTCAGGGTTAGAGGGTCAGGGTTAGAGGGTTAAGGTTAGAGGGTTAGAGGGTCAGGGTTAGAGGGTTAGGATTAGAGGGTTAGGGTCAGGATTAGAGGGTTAGGATTAGAGGGTTAGGGTCAGGGTTAGAGGGTTAGGGTCAGGGTTAGAGGATTAGAGGGTCAGGGTTAGAGGGTCAGGGTTAGAGGGTTGGGGTTAGAGGGTTGGGGTCAGGGTTAGAGGGTCAGGGTTAGAGGGTCAGGGTTAGAGGATATTTGTTCGTTTTTTCTTCGTCCCCGTAGTGGCGGACCGAAGTAATGCACGGGCACAAGAGCTGCGAATTATCCAGGAGTTCCGGGTCCCAAAAACAATCCATTCCGAGGAATCTAGAGGGCCTCATTCAGGCCAAATGGCGTTATCGTTCCCAACCTCTGTATCCATTCTCTCTCGGCTCTCAACCTCTGGGGCCCGGACCAGCCCATCCGGGACTCCAGACCCGAGATCTCCAGGTTTTCCCTCCCATGATCCCAAAAGTGGGTATACAGGGCCTGGGATCTCCGGTTTATTGCATACAAATGTTGGTTGAGACGGAGATGGAGTGAATTCTTTGTCTGGCCAACATATATTTTTTTACAAACCGCACAGCGAATGGCGTATACCAGATTCGCCGACTCTAAGTGAAAGAGTTGGCGAATCGGGGCCCCGAGACCCGCATGTGGGTTGAACAAGCATTTAGCAATCCGGAAGTGGGGGTTCCTGGTCGCTGGTCTTCCACTCTGGAGTGAGGCATTGACCAAAAGGTCCTTCAGATTCGTATTCCTACGGAACGCCATGATTGTTTTAAAATTTTTTAGTGGCTCAATGGCCTGACAAAGCCCCTGAAAATGCCCTCGTATAACCCTGCCCATGCTCAACGAGGCTGGTGTGAACGTTGTCACGAAGGGGACCAGGGAGGGATCCGATTGCGCTCCACCAGGTGGTCGGCCCAGTCCCTCTAGGCTCTGAACTTCCGTCCTGATGGAGCGCAAGAAGGTCCTGCTGTATCCCCTTGTCCTCAGTACTCTGAAGAGGATCTTGGTGGCCGTCTGCACATCCTCGATCCTCGTGCAGATTCTACTGAATCTCAGCAACTGGGACTTCACTATACCTCTGTAGGTGTGCCTCGGGTGATAACTTGTCTTGTGGAGCAGGGCGTGGGTATCCGTGGGTTTGAAAAATACCCTGGTGGCCAAGCCTTCCCTTCCCGGGTCCGTACCTTCCATAAATACTTTAAAAACCTCAGTATCTAAAAATTCAATTTGCTCTGGCTGCAGGTTGTCCTTTAACGAGATACCCGGATGATGCTCGTTCAGGATCCGGACAAACTGGCGAAACTCTGTCGCCGAGTGAGTCCAGACTCCGAACACATCATCCAGGTATCTCAGATAGACAAGTGGTTTCTTGGGGCAACCGGGCAGCACCGTAAGCTCCCAATTGGCCATATAGATGTTGGCGTAAGAGGGAGCAAACCTCTTGCCCATCGCAGTGCCATGTATTTGTAAATAAATCTTGGAGTCAAACTCAAAATCGTTACAGGTGACTCCCAACTCCAGAAGAGTCAGCAACGCCTCATCTGGTCTGGTAGGGTCCGGATTGGCCTCAAAAGCCCGTCTCACAGCCCGGAGTCCGAGGCCTGTTTCTATGTTGGTGTATAGTGCGTCCACATCCAGGGAGAAGAGCAGAGCATCGGCAGGTAAGTGTACATTTTTGATCTTACTAATAAAATCATACGTATCCTTCAGGTAACTCGGATGTTGGGTGGACAAGGGGTTCAGGTAGTGCTCCAGGTACTCCGCAATTTGGTAGGACTCGCTCCCACAATCCGAGACTATAGGGCGACCGGGGGGGATCTGATGTGGGATGGTCCACGTCCCCGGATCCTTGTGTATTTTGGGGAGGAGATAAAACCTACGGACCCGTGGGGAGTCCGAACCCGACAGATACGCCCTCTGTTTGGCCGAGATATATTTGGTGTTGTACAAATTTCTGACCACCTCTCTAATCTTAGCTTGTGTCTCGAGCTGTATCGATTTTGGCAGAGGGACGTAGTGACGGGTATTCTGGAGTTGCCTCAGTGCCTCTGTAGAATACTGGGCCTTGTCCTGGATCACCACCTTGGACCCCTTGTCCGCTGGTTTTAGGACCAGGTCCGAGTTACCCCTGAACCCCGCCAACGCCCCGCGTTCACCCGCCGTCAAGTTGTCCACACCCATCCCCCTCCTCGGGATCCTCCCCAAGGCCCGGAGGTTCCCCTCTATTGCCTCCTTCACTGGGCCCGCCAACCGGTCCCAATTGGGTTCCCAGTTGGAGGGCTCAGTGAACAGCCGCGACCCAGAGCCCCCAGAGAAGCCAAAGCAATTGAGTAGCTTTAGCCTCCGATGATAATTGGAGACATCCCGTCTGAGCTCAGCCGAGTCCGATCCCCGTGGAGTCGGGATAAAAAAGAGTCCCTTCTCCAGCAAAGTAAGCTCGGGACCGGAGAGAGTGTATGTCAGGGACAAGTTAAGGTCTTGAAATGTCACCTCTGGAAGAATTCTTCTTGACATAGAATCCGCGTAGGTCGTGTTAAATGCCTGCATTGTGGTCGTTGGTGCCTGTAGTTGCAGAAACCTGCCTCAGAACCTGCTGGCTGGGCACTTGTTGGTCCCACTTCAGTGTCTTGTAGAAGTCGGGTGCAGTGCGGAGCGGCATAGTGTGGTGGTTCGCATTTTATAAAAGTGTTGGGTCACAGACTTTTATTATAAGTCTCTTAAAAATATCAACAAAAACATAACAAACATTAGCATACAGGATGTCATTCTAATAATGAAATCAAATAGGATGCTAATTATATATTTAAAAAAGACAAATATTGCCCTTATACATCTACCAGATTTGTCAATTCAAAATACATTTATCGTTCTAGTACATTTGTACTATCTGCCCTCTACATATAAACAATACATTGTTAATTAAATGTGTAGGTGGTAACTGGTAATTGTTCACATGAATGTGGAAAAAAAGCTGTTAATTGTGACAATCAAAATAACGGGGGTGGCCTTTTTCGTTCAAACGTCTTTTTTCTTGCTATTGTTCAGTTTTCTTTCATTGTTAACAGAACACTGGCCTATTGAATCATGCTAAAAACGCATATCTGATGATGTACATAACATCTTCAAAGGGCAGTCATGAGAAAAGGAAATGCACACCTGCGTCTGGAATGGTCTCTTCCACTATTCTGCTCGCCTCCCCTGAATGAGTCACCCAGCCTGCTCCTCATTGGATAAGACCATCCCATCCCAAGGGATTGCCTTGCAGAGGCAGAAAGGCCTCGCTTCCATTCACAGAAACATTGGTATGCCAGCCGGCTATTTCATTCACATAAAAGACTAAATATTGCATGCTTCTTGTCCTCTGCTCTCCTCCTCTGTCTCTTCGCCTCCTCTTTTGATCCGCGGGCTCCTTTTCTTCCATCTTCTGTGTTTGCCTGGAGAGAAGGCGAGAAGGCAGACGTGCTTTCTTTTTTTCCCTTTTTTTTTCTTTCTATATTTGCCAGGCAGGAAAGAGAGATGTTGGGAGGGACTGCAGTGCGAAATCTGCAGCCGAGTGAGAGCGGAAGCTGCTTGTGAATGAGTGTCGGTGTTCGGGCTTCGCTCGATGCTCCTGAGGACGTTTGACATGAATGGTGTCTGGCTGCTGCTTCCCGCGACCAGGGAGACAAAGATGCTTCGCTGCTGCCGGTTTCAAGGAGACTCGTGGGTCTTTTTTCTCTGTTCTCCGTTTGCTCGTTTCATTCACTCATCTGCCTGAGAAACATGTCGTTCGCAGTGTGTTTTTTTCCAGTTGTGTCATTCATGTAATTCAACCTGGACCAATTGCCTGGTATTTCAGACGAGCTGCGAGATTGAATCTGCTTCCTTGTTGTGACATTTTTTGTATTCCTTTGTTGCAGAAAGCTGAATCAGTGCTTCACATTAGATGGTTTAAAAACTAATTTAATGGGGGAAAAAATGCTTTGTTCATTTTTGCATTAATGCTTGATTATTAATATTTTGGGCAGAAACAATACATATTTTAAGAAGTAATGGTTTTTTGAAAGTACATAACTGAGGAGTGATGTCTGCCCATATTCTACAGCTATTATAAATGAACATGGACATTATATTAATGATGTTGCGTATTTCCGGTCACGCTAACATTTTACTGTATTGTTGCTTGCAGTGACTTACGGTATAAATATCTATTTTCCATTAATATTGCAAAAATGAAATCTTTATGAAACATTTAAATAGAGACAGATAAGACAAATCTCTTATATTTTGTTAAAATATTCTTGCAGGATTGTGGCAACCATTTAAATGGATGCTAGTTTTCATGAGTAATTCAATTTCTGGAAAACGTTTATTGTGTGCATCATCCTTTTATTTAAACTTTTATCAGTTTATTTTAATCGGATATTGAATGCGTATAAACTTGAATTCAAGCCGATCGCTCTCAATGATGATGTTGCTGAGTTAATAAATCACGCTTCCTCTCATTCTTAATTTCCTTTTCTCAGGAAGACAAATGAGAAGGAAAGAATTAAAGAGAATACATATCAGGCTGGGGAATAAAAAAATTGATTGATTCTAGTGTGCTGTAAGTGGGAGGTTTTCTTTCCCTCCGACAGGAAGTGATTTGCAGTGTTCAGCAAGCCTTTTGTTGAGAAGGTTTCCTCTGATCAGTGAGTCATGCTTTAGCTCTGAGCCGGCAGGCAGCAGTCAGCGCAGAGTGTTTGCTCTTCCTTCGCAGTATCCGTGATCATCGACAACATCGACCTTTCTCTGTTATACTTTTGGGATTTTTGAGGCTGGAAATCAGCAGCAGCATCACCGCTGGAAACCAAACCAGCTGCACCACAACACCAGCAGTCTGGTAGAGACCTTTTTCCTCCCCATCCTCTCCTCCCTCAATGCTGTGTTTTCATGGATTGTGTCTGTCTATTTCTATCTGACGGATTGGATTGCAGCTCTGGATTTGACTGAGAGTAGATTGGACTTTGGCGACAGCAGCAGCAGCTCAACACGACCGCCACTGTCACCTCAATAGAGAGAATTACAGTCAGGTGGCCTGTGATTGCCGAAAGGCGTTTGCTGCTGCGATGTTCCAGGAGAGGGTAATCAGCGCGGCTCAGCCACGTCTGCCAGCACACTTGTGAAAGAGGCCGGCTGTGCGTGTCGGTTGGTGGAGAGAGGGGCGAGCGCGAGAGAGAGAAGGGTATGCTTCACCGTACCAAATACAACCGCTTCAGGAACGAGTCCGTGACATCCGTCGATGAGCTTCTCCACGGCCTGTCCATGAACCCCAAGGTCTCGGCCCCCCCGCAGTCCGCAGCCGACACGTCTTACACCCCGCCGACTGAGCTCCAGCCCTCCGCCGCCGCCGCCGCCGCTTCCAGCACCCCCACCGGCCACGGCTCCGACCACCCGGACGATGGAGGCACCACCCTCTGTACCCTCATCAACAAGGTGTCCGGCCTGAAATTCAGCAACTCGGGCAGCCTGCTGGGCATCAAGGGCCTGCCCTCGGCCGTCAAGGACCTGGCCGCGTCGAAGCTGCAGGGGGGCGGGGGCTCGGGCCCCGGCGCGGCGCCGGCAGCAGCCTCCGGTGCGGGCGGCTCTCTGTGCGGCTCGGCCTCTCACTCGACCCCCGAGCCGGCCGCCGGCACGAGCAAGAAGAGCAGGCCGGACGAGCCGCCGCCCGGCGGAGAGGACTGCAGTCCAGGTGGAGGTGGAGGACCGGAGACCAAACCCTCCAGAGGATGGCGACACTCCAGCGAGAAGATCTCCGGTCCAGGGGTGACATACATCGTGAAGGTTGGTCATCTCGTTTTTTGCATTTTTGTCCTCGCCTTCTTTTCCATTCTGTCTTTTCTTTCAATGACTCGAGCTCCGCCACATGCAAGGGGGTTTATCGTCTTATGAGAGATGAGGTTTTATTGGCACGGAGCGACGTGCCCTTGAGTGGGCGTCTGTAGGTTGGCTTCACCAGAAGGTGCAGCAGCAGCATCCACAAAGTAGACGCTGAATAATTCAGTCAACACAGAGGGTGAACGTTGGGGGAAAGTGTGATGGCAAAACAAGAACAGCGTCATTCTGAGAAGACTGCACACATTTAAATTCATACAGTTCGTCTTATATACGCGGAGCCACGGCGTTATGCTTTTGTAACCGTGGTGACGTGTTATTCTGTACATTGTGCATCCCTCTGAGCTCTGTGGCTGCAGACAGTGAGATGGTGGGACTGGAGAATCACGCACCACGCGGTGCGTCTCTCACGTTGTTGTTTCTCCGCCGTCACGCATCTTTACAAGCGGCGCACAAGTTGGCGCACAAGCACGAGAGCTGTGGATGTCATCATGCCGGCAGTGAGTCACGAGCACGAGGAGCGGCGATGCCGAGCCCTGCAGGCTCTTCAAGGTGGAAAGTGAATGAGAACACGGAACAAACCATTTTCACTGAAACAATAACTTGGCAGTAGAATGTGCATCTTTTAAAAAAAAAATATTAACGCTGCACGGAAAAGAAAAAGTAGAATGTGGTTTCGAAGAGCTGGATGAGCGAACTGGAGAGGATTGCTCGGTGAGGTGTGATATTCCAAAATCAGGGTTCACAGTGTGCTCTCCGTCACATGACTCCGACCACGACTCGCCCGAACCGAGCCGGCGGTGTCTGTGACCGGTGGGACATTCCATTCCCTGCATGAGTCTGGGGTCATTTTCTCGATTTTACAAAAAAAATTAAATCCACCTTTAACCCTCCTGTTACCTTCGGGTCAATTTGACCCCATTCAATGTTTAACCCTCCTGTTACCTTTATATTTACTGACATATTTTACCCTCGGGGTCAATTTGACCCCAGCAATTAAAACCTCCAGAGAATTATTAGAAATAATATTGTTTCCCAAGTTTAAGTGTGAGGTACTTTATGTTTGTTTGTTGATACCTAAATTAGCCCTTTAAATATACATAAAAAGTTGATATTTCTTATATGTTTGACACAGTGAAAAACAGCCTGGGGTCAAATTGACCCCAAAGAACACCGACATTAAACATTGAATGGGGTCAAATTGACCCTAAAGGTAACAGGAGGGTTAAAAGGCTTTTGCATATAACACATAGGCTACCCATGTGTTATACATCAAAAATTCCAGAACAATCTCAGCTCTCTATATAATGAGGCACAATTGTCCTCAGGTACAAGTGGGGAAAAAAAAGTATGGCCCTAAAGCTGAAAATGCAAATTCGATTTTTAAAAATTCTTCATATCTCTTCTGAAAACACACTTTTACTCATGTGGACCAACTGTTTTGGTGTTTGAAATTGGTTTACCAAAAGGTCATAGGTTCACAAAAGCAGTGAAATATCTGAATACAATGCTGGATACATGTAAATAAATGTCAAAAACCAAAATCGGCGGCGCTGATTCGCCCAGACGATGCCGCTGGAAGCATCCACACCGGGAGGGGGGCGGGGCCGGTCGCTGGCCCCCTGCGGTCGGAGGTCCTGTGCGTATTGAGTTCCTCGTGGTGTTTTTGCTCACAGCACTTTTAATTAGCGTCATGCGGTCACTCGTCACGCACCATTACTCTAAAGGGACATTGATTGGCAGTGGTCACTCTATGCTAACGATGGTCTGTCAGCAAAAACAAGAAGCTGGAAATAATAACGCCCTTCTTCTTTTTGCTTGCGTTTCTTTGTATATTGTAATTATTTATTTCACGTGTGTTACTTGTCCTTATTCTGTGCATTTTTTAAAAATTACAACATGTATTAATACTCATTCGCCTTTAGCCTGGCGGTGTCTCTGGATAAGTGCTTTGTCCTCCTGACCCGACGTATCCGGTTTCGACTGCACACAACTGATAGTTTAATTCAGCAACTGTGCACATTATGGACCAAATACACGTTGTGTTACATCTTTTCACCTGAGTGCAACTTCATGATAAGCGAGACACTTTAAAAATGAATACATGAGCATAACATTAAAACTCCAGTATGCAAAACCTCTTGCCTAATATAAATGCCTATGTTGCAGGTTGTTGTTTGTTATAAAGACTGAGCATGTTAAAGGACCAGTATTGTTAACTGGGATCAGCGATGGCCTCTTCAAAGCTGGCTAAACATTGATATTCATAAATAATTAGTATTTGTTTGTTGAAGAGCATGAGAGAAACACATCTTCACGTCGTGCTCAGAACGTCTCTAACGATGTTAGAATGGTGAGATGTTGATGGCCGGAGAGTCGGGGCGTCTGTGGACACACAGATTATGAATGTGATAACGATAGAAACTCGTCAGCAGTAAATGTTCTCGGTGTTCGTCAGAGGAGGTGTTGGAGGGTGACGAAGTGGCTGGAAGGTGGAGTCATGGGATGGGAGGACGACCGTCACCTCATGTGACATATGAACACCCTGATGCACTTTCAAAAGCACTTTGCATGAACTTTGTGTCATTCTTTGCCTTTGGGCCTTTGCTGCCACATGGAATACAGGTTTAAGTCAATTTAGGAAGATTGGATGAAAGGATCATAAATGAAGTCGTAAATTAATATCCAGTCACACCCCTTATAGCCATTCATTACATTACATTACATGTCATTTAGCAGACGCTTTTATCCAAAGCGACTTACAATAAGTGCATTTCAACCTAGAGTACAAACTAAGAACAACAAGAATACAGGAAGTAACATTTCCTCAACATAGTCGAACTACAAAAGTACCATAAGTAAGTGCTATCTAAGTGCCACTGAAGTGCTAATCTGTGTTTTAATCCAGATATAGTCGGAAAAGGTGTGTTTTCAGTCTCCGACGGAAGATGTAGAGACTTTCTGCTGTCCTGATGTCAGTGGGGAGCTCGTTCCACCACTGAGGAGCCAGGACAGCAAACAGTCTGGATGTAGAGTGATTAGCTCGAGGTGCAGGAGTCACAAGTCGATTGGCTGTTGCCGAGCGGAGCGAACGTGTCGGGGTGTACGGTGTGACCATATCCCGGATGTAGACGGGGCCCGATCCGTCTAGAGCACGGTACGCCAGGACCAGTGTTTTGAAGCGGATGCGAGCAGCCACCGGTAACCAGTGGAGAGAGCGGAGGAGCGGAGTGGTGTGGGTGAATTTCGGGAGGCTGAAGACCAGTCGAGCTGCTGCATTCTGGATGAGCTGCAGGGGTCGGATGGCCTTAGCAGGTAGACCAGCCAGGAGGGAGTTGCAGTAGTCGAGGCGTGAAATGACCAGAGCCTGGATCAGAACCTGCGCCGCCTTCTGAGTAAGAAGAGGACGTATTCTCCTGATGTTGTGCAGCATGTACCTACAGGAACGTCGTCGCAGCGATGTTGGCCGTCAGGAGAGTTGACTGTCGAGTGTCACCCCGAGGTTCCTGGCAGTCCGGGTAGGGGCCAACACAGAGCTGTTGAAGGTGATAGTCAGGTCGTGGGTGGGGAGCCTTTCCTGGAAGGAATAGTAGCTCAGTCTTGTCAGGGTTGATCTTCAGGTGGTGAGCAGACATCCACTGAGAGATGTCAGTCAGACAGGCAGAGATTCGTGCCGCCACCTGTGTTTCGGACGGTGGAAACGAGAAGATCAGTTGGGTGTCATCAGCATAGCTATGGTAGGAGAAGCCATGCGACGAATGACAGAGCCGAGAGAATTTGTGTACAGAGAGAAGAGGAGGGACCCAGGACGGAGCCTTGAGGAACCCCAGTAGTGAGAGGACAAGGATCAGACACAGATCCTCTCCAAGTTACCCGGTAGGTGCGGTCTTTAAGGTAGGAAGAGAAAGAGCGAGTGCAGTGCCTGAGATCCCCAGGTCCTGAAGAGAAGAGATCAGGATCTGGTGGTTCACGGTGTCAAATGCTGCAGAAAGGTCGAGAAGGATAAGGACAGAGGAGAGAGGCTGCTCTAGCAGTGTGAAGCTGCTCAGAGACAGCAAGGAGGGCCGTCTCTGTCGAGTGGCCGGCCTTGAATCCAGACTGGTGAGGGTCAAGAAGGTTGTTACTGTGGAGATAGGAGGACACTTGGCTCAAGATAGCTCGCTCCAGAGTTTTGGAGAGAAAAGGAAGAAGAGAGACCGGTCTGTAGTTGCTGACTTCAGACGGGTCGAGCGTGGGTTTCTTCAGGAGAGGGTTGACTCTCGCCTCCTTCAGAGAGTTAGGGAAACAGCCAGTTGAGAGGGAGCTGTTAATAAGATGGGTGAGGAAGGTCAGAAGGTCAGGAGCAATAGCCTGGAGAATGGGAGACGGACGGGGTCAAGCGCGCAGGTGGTCGGTCGGGCGGAGGTCACCAAGCTAAGAACTTGATTGGGAGACAAGGGGGTGAAAGAGGAAAGAGGGGATGAAGAAGTTAGTGTTGGTGAGGTGATAGAAGATGGATTTGTAAAGGAGGAGCGTATGTCGTCTATCTTGTTTGTAAAGTAGTCGACAAAGTGGCTCGGCAAAAGGATGGAAGGAGGAGAGGACAGGGGGGATCAAGGAGGTTGGAAAAGATAGAGAAGAGTTTTTTGGAGTTAGAGAAGGAAGACTGAATTTTGGTCAGGTAGAACGAGCTTTTGGCTGCAGAGATAGAGGAAGAGAAGGAGGAGAGGAGAGATTGATAGAAGAGCAAGTCTTCCGCTTGATTCGATTTGCGCCATTTTCTTTCCGCCGCTCGCAGGGTGGCTCTCTCGGCGCGCACCGAGTCCGACAACCACGGAGCCGGAGAGGATTTCCGAACCGGTCGTGTCTTAAAAGGACAAAGAGAATCAAGAGATGAAGACAGGGAAGAGAGGAGAGTGTCTGCGGCAGAGTTAGGATGCATGAGTGAGAAGCAGTCAGTTGAGGGGAGAGCAGATAGGACAGAGGAGGCCAGAGAGGAGGGGCAGAGGGTGCGAATGTTGCGGCGTACAGGTGCAGAGTCTGTAGATATGGGTGGGTTGTCAGTACCAGAGAGCGAGAGAGAGTAAGAGATGAAGAAGTGGTCAGAGACATGGAGAGGAGTCACAGTGAGGTTAGAGGTAGAGCAGTTTCTTGTGAAAATGTAGTCAAGGTGGTTGCCGGCTTTGTGAGTAGGAGGGGAGGGACTGAGTGAGAGGTTAAAGGAAGACAGTAAGAGTAAGAGATCACATGACTTCTCTGTCTGGATGTTAAAGTCACCCAGAAGGATGAGCGGGGGGCCGTGTTCCGAAGTTCGATAGGAGGACGTCTAGCTCGTCCAAGAAATCTCCCAAAGAACCAGGGGACGGTAGAGAACAACAATGTGAAGTTGAACCGGATGAGTAACGGTCACCGCATGAAACTCAAAAGTCAGTGGGATAAAGAGTGGAAGCGGGTAGGGACAGAAACACCATGTGGGTGAGATGAGTAAACCTGTACCTCCACCCGACCAGAGGGTCTGGGTGTGTGGCTAAAGGAGAAGGCAGAGGAGAGAGCAGCCGGGTAGACGTGTTGTCTGCTGTGATCCAGGTCTCAGTGAGAGCCAGGAAGTCAAGCGACTGCTCCACAGCAAAGCCAGAGATGAAGTCGGCCTTGCGGTTGGCTGACTGACAGTTCCAGAGGCCTCCTGTGACCAGGTGCTGGGTGTGAGTAGACGGGTAGGAAGGATAACAGAGGAGGGTTCCGGTACATGAATGAGCGAGTCCTATAGTAACTACAGTAGAGATACGCACAGGTATGGAAAAGACACACATATTAAAAAATGGGAAATACTCAGCCACCCCGAAGACTCCAACGGAAGACTCCTATGTCTTTGTCCTCCGAGTCTCGACTCCAACGGAAGACTCCTATGTCTTTGTCCTCCGAGTCTCGACTCCAACGGAAGACTCCTATGTCTTTGTCCTCCAGTCTCGACTCCAACGGAAGACTCCTATGTCTTTGTCCTCCCGAGTCTCGACTCCAACGGAAGACTCCTATGTCTTTGTCCTCCGAGTCTCGACTCCAACGGAAGACTCCTATGTCTTTGTCCTCCGAGTCTCGACTCCAACGGAAGACTCCTATGTCTTTGTCCTCCGAGTCTCGACTCCAACGGAAGACTCCTATGTCTTTGTCCTCCGAGTCTCGACTCCAACGGAAGACTCCTATGTCTTTGTCCTCCGAGTCCTCCGAGTCTCGACTCCAACGGAAGACTCCTATGTCTTTGTCCTCCGAGTCTCGACTCCAACGGAAGACTCCTATGTCTTTGTCCTCCGAGTCTTCGTCCGATGAGTCACGCTGACGCTAGAGCTGACGCGAAAAACCCCACCCGGTTATGAGCCCAAGTTAGTGCCAATTACCTCCAGCCGCGTTGACACCGCCCCTTGGCTTTTGGTATTCAAATGACACTCAATAGAAACCAGGTGACGATCGCTCGTCCAATCAGTGAAGATTCAGGTGTTGGAACACAGGACACACCTCTCTACCAAAACAACTCCTTAAAACAGGACAGACTAACAATCTAGCAGCTTTAGACAACAAATACAACAGTAACTTTAGCAGATAAAACTAGTTTAAAGAAGATACTTAGCAGGATCCAAGTAGTCAGTAGTCTCGCCTCACAGGTAGAAAATGCACTCATGAGATTGGTGTAATGTTTATGACTTGTGTTCGTGACGCTGTGATGTCAATGTGGCTCTTTAGTGCAGGAAACATTCCATGTTTCTTTTTCTGCCGTTGAATTGGCGGTATTTGGTTTTCCAAGTCACCGTGTGGAGTTTCATTAAAATAAAACTAATCAAAATGCATTGTGTGTGATCGTTAGTCCTACAAATCATGTACCTTGCTCATAAAACATCGTAAAAGTCCCTCCCCTCTGGTAGGAGGCTGCAGTCCATCAGGACAAAGACCTCCATCTTCTTCTTCTTCTTCTTCTTCTTCTTCTTCTTCTTCTTCTTCTTCTTCCTGGAGGCCTCCTCCACACACATGTCACTTTAACATGCACTTTAACTTAAACACACACGTCTCTTGAAACACACACCTAAACACTTTAACGTTATTTGTTTATCTTTATCTTATTTGTTTATCTTTATTTATCTTATCTTATACTTAAGTTAATACACACTTTGCACTGTCGCATTGATTGTTGTTTGTCATGTCAAATGTTGCACCTTTCGGCAAAAAAAATCCTCGTTTGTGTAAACATTCCTGGCAATAAACGGATTCTGATTCTGAAAAAAGGGATTCTATTCCAAAGAACAATTTGAATCCTTCATAGTTTACATCACTGTCTGCTAGTTTGCGTCCTGCTCCTTCTCGAGTATCTTTGGTGCCTCACTGCCAACGACAGGCAACAGGAAGCTGTGCACACCTTTGGGCAGGTGTGTCCTGCACGAGATGCAACGACGCTTATGGAGCTGCTCCACAGCGCCCCCAGTGGTCAATAACAACCAGTACCGTGAATCGGTTGAGTCACATTTGATCCTTTCTGGATTGAGTGCCTCATTTGTAGATATTGAGTTAATGTTGTTGTGATGTTGTATCAAGTGAAGGACTGCGGGTATTTGGATTATATGAGTTCAGATGTTGTGCTTGTTGTTATGTGCTTGTTTTAATTGTTACTTTTTCTTTCTTTCTTCTTTCCAGTATCTGGGCTGTATAGAAGTCCTTCGGTCGATGAGATCCTTGGATTTCACCACAAGATCACAAATTACTAGGTAAGGCCACACTTTTATATTCTGACTTTTCATGATTCACTTGATTTCAAAAGAAAGTAAAACAAATCCCATTAAATCGTTTATTATGCCATTACAGGCCGATTATTGTTGATACTTAAACCTAACACACATACGTCTGGTGTGTAGTTGTTCAAATATATATTATATATTTATATTTATATAATATAATTGGTAACTATCTACAATTATTTATTATATTTATTTATGATATAAAAGGTTTTATTTTAATTTCCAAGTGACACTTTTTATTTTCTTCTTTAGATTTACTTAAAAAACACACATATTTCGACCTAGAAATCACTCAGAATTGTTTTTGTGATGTTTTTTACCAGAATAAAATAAAATCATAAAACCCTAGATATACTAATACAATATATTATTTTTGCTCACATCTGTTTTTAACTTATCGACTAAACTCTAAACCTACTTTATAAGAATAGGACATTATAGGTGTGCCATGTTGTGAATGAACTTAGTGAATACTATTTTAGTCATTACTAATTATGCTCCTGGATGTGTGTCGGTTTATAACGTGTGTACTAAGCAGATACACAATGATTTTAGTGATTAAGAGATCACAGTAGATGAACACAATAGCTGAATTTATTTTTAGCAAAACTTTTATCTACTGTGCTTTCAGTATAAGTCGCTCAGTGAGAATCTGTCATGTGACCAAATGTTTAAGTGGTACAAATTAATTACATTTAGTATTAAAAACTACTCTAAATAAACCACTGCTCTCGGTCGTTCTTTCGCAGATATAAACTTATAATTACGAGCAGAACATTAGTTCTCAGTATGAATACGGTTCAATCTGCCATAATAAAAAGTATTTTAATATTTGATGTATCTTGAGCAGGGGCCACGTCAGCATCATGGCCGCCCTCTTAAAGGGCCGGAAACACTTTAAGCTCCTCGAACATCTTGTTAAATAACTCTCTTTGCTTTTGATTATTGTTTATTTGAGTGTAGATGTATTGCACATAAGAAAATGTCTCTAATATTACAACATACATCCATTTTATTTGAAACCTTCAAAATAAAAGCACGGGAAATGTTTCTTTCATTTCTTTAAGAAAAGGTGATCACGTGTCTTTCAAGCCGTCAGGGGCCACATGAAATGATGCCGCGGGCCGGATTTGGCCTGCGGGCCTTGTGTTTGACACCTGTGCTCTAGAGCATATTTCTATATTTGTGTTTCTGTTTGCCTCTCATACATAGAGAGACAGACAAACACACAGAACATTGTACGTCTCATGATATTGCTATTATTAGATTTTGCCTTCCTGAAAGCACCTTTACTGTCGTGGAGATTTAGAAAGAATACGGAAATGAACGTTTCATGAAAGTCATGAAACCAAATTCACTTCCTTTTAGGGGGGATTTGATTTGACTGCATCAAAGCAGCTCTATTTTTAGCAACGATTGAATCCATATTTTGTTGTATTTTACATGAAAATGATAAAACGGTTCACTTCCCATCCGTCGCGCCGTACACCAGAGACAGTTGCATGGCTTTGAGAGGTGCTCTGCGTTTGTAATATTCCTCACGGCACCATATGAAATACTCTTCACTGGATATTGACTCTTGACTCGGGTCTCTTGTGGAGTTCAGCCTCACTATAAATACAATTATTTCTCTTTTAGGTAAATGTATTCATTTACAGATTTACAGCCATTTTCCATTTATCAATTATCAACTCGCATCTTCTCATTTAATGGACAATAAACCAAAATAATCCAAACAGATGACAGCAACATGTCATGTGTTCGCGACATTAAAACAATAAAGCAATGCTTTTATTAAATAAAAGAACAAGGCAGTGAATGGCAAGCACAACAATATATAATAACTTACATTTACTCTATATTTATTTTTATAATTATTAAACAGTCGCTTAATTAACAAACCACACTAATAATAGCCATAATAATAAGTGATATTATTATTATAAAAAATACAAACACATTAATTATTCAATTATCACATTACAATTAGAAACCACTAAAAGGAAGAAAAAAAACCCATCTCATGTATCTTAAATAAAATCTCCATTTAAATTGGCTAAAACCAGCTGGACTTTGTGATGATTGCTAATTCGCTAACTTTGGCTTTATCTACACAATAAAATTGTTCTTGGCAAAGTAGTAATTGTATTAAAACAACAACAACAACACATAACAGTCATTCTGTGGCTGTTTATGGTCACCATCTTGGCTTCCCCCTCCTCTCGTCCTCCCTCTAGGGAAGCCGTCAGCCTGGTGTGTGAGGCTGTTCCAGGGACCAAAGGAGCTCTGCGGAAGAGAAAGGTACATGGAGGGAGGGAGGAGGGAGGAGGGAGGGAGGAGGGAGGGAACACGGCAGAAGTGATGCCCACACCGAGAGAGCTGAGAAAATGAATGTTAGTGAAAGGTACAGTGGAGAGGAGAGAAAAGAGGAAACAGCATTATATATTCATTTACCCGTCCAACATCTATATATAGCATCGCCTCTGTAAGTTTCTCTCATCCTTCCTTCGTGCAAAAAGAGGGAGAAAATGGAGACAGATGGAAAGAGGAAGAAATGATGAGAGAGAAATAGATTGTACTTAGAGGAGAGAGAGCGAGAGAGCGAGGTATGGGACTGCATGTGCGTGGGCGTAGCTCCGGCCCACGATGCATTGCACACAGTGCTTAGTGACTCATGGAGTGCACAATGTCTGTGATCAGGAGGCTGAGCCGAGTGTGAGTGTGTGTGTGTGTGTGTGTGTGCGCGGTGTGTGTCTGCGCTGTGTGTCTTGATGTGGGGTGTGAAATGAACCATTACTCTATTCTCTAGAGCTTGTTCAAATGTCAGAGGAGAGTCTCCAACACGGCGAGGACCGGTTTCCCTCTCAGAATCGACGTGGCCGGAAGACGCCGTGGCGTCGCTGCGGGGCGGATCACGTGACATCGGCTTCACGCCGGCCGCTTCTCACGGGGTTCACGTCGTTTTAATCTGGCGCCTTTGGCTCGTCTCTTAATCCAAAAATCACCACTAGCAGCGGTGTTGGATATCTAAAACTATTATGAGGTGAAATGTGCATTGCCCATGCTGTAATAAATAAAAATATTGAACAATAATGTTTCCTCTGGATAGAATTGTTAGTGGTGAAATGATCAAACTTATTTAAAAAAATTGTTTGACATTTTATAAGTCCTTTTGACTTCACGTCTCATCGGGTCATCCCGACATTCATCCACTGCAGACACAGTCAGGGTTACGTGTTTTGCTCAAGGACTCATCGACTAGGGATTGAACCGCCGATCCCCTCGATTGGCAGACGGACCCGCTGACCTCTGACCTCTGACCTCTGACCTCTGACCCAGTCACAGTGTTTCCCCCAGTCTCCATTCTTCATGCTTAACTCCACCGGCCTGCTGGCCACAGCTTCATATTCACGGAGCGACACTTTGATCTGAACTCTCAGCATAAAGCAAGGAACACTTGTTGAATCTTTCCTTTCTGACATGTGTGAAAAACACATCTTTAGACTATATCTGGATTAAAACACAGATTAGCACTTCAGTGGCTCTTAAATTGCTCTTATTGTGGTACTTTTGTAGTTCGACTATGTTGAGGAAATGTTACTTCCTGTATTCTTGTTGATCTCAGTTTGTACTCCAGGTTGATGCACTTATTGTAAGTCGCTTTGGATAAAAGCGTCTGCTAAATGACATGTGATGTCATATAATGGATACCGTGTAAGTGATGAAGAAGTGACTTTGTTGTCTCGCTCGTCTTCCTCTGCTCCTCTCAGCCACCTTCAAAAGCTCTGTCCAGTATCTTGGGGAAGAGCAACCTGCAGTTTACTGGCATGTCCATCAACCTGAATATCTCCACCAGTAGCCTCAACCTGATGACGCCCGACTGCAAACAGGTCAGTGTGCCCCCTTCTGGAAACATCCCCTGAGCCACGAGATACTCAACAGATGCTGCTGCGCTGGATTCAGGAAGAGATACTGAAGCGCCGTTGTGTTGGGGGGTCTGCACGAACCTCCTAGCAACCGTATATCCTCTGTGTGTGTGTGGGGGAGGGGTCACACAGGGTCAAGAATGAGAAGGCCATGAGTTGCGTTTGAAAGCTAAGCACGGCGACCTTGTGGATTACGATATTTACCACACGAGCGTCTCCAAGGTCAAGATTAGAATGAATCTCCAAAGCAAAAAAAAGAAAGAAATATAAGAAGCCATTAGTTTCTATATTCAGAATGATGCAATGGCAGACGTGTTTTTAAGCGGAAGCTGGAGTGTTTGAAAAAAATAGAATTAAGGATGTTTGTTCAAGGAGGTTTATGTAATACAAGAACAGTTAGAGAAGGAAGACGAGCACACGGCCTCTCCAGAGGAGGTTGGCAACCTGACTTTAACCCTCCTGTGACCTTTGGGGTCAATTTGACCCCATTCAATGTTTAACGTCTCTAAAAAAATGATTGACATCATTTTTTTTGCTTCATATTTCATGACTTTTCCTAATTTATTGGGGACAACTGGGAAAACATCAAATTCACATGATGATATGTTTTAAATGTCCAGGACACATCATCGGTGTTCTTCAGGGTCAATTTGACCCCAGGCTGTTTTTCACTGTGTAAAACATATAAGAAATAGAACGGGCACTCGGTAGAGCGCATACCTTCGCATATCACAAGATTGGGCATTGAATTATGAACATTTTGGCATTAGTTACATGCCAATTGGACAAAAATGTATCGTGCTATGGTAAAAAAAGAGTTTGACCTTTCCTTGACCTTTGACCCGATTGATCCCAAAATCTAATCAAATGGTCCCCGGATAATAACCAATCATCCCACCAAATTTCATGCGATTCAAGAACATTTTGACCTGTTCATGACCTTTGACCTTGACCTTTGACCCGATCGATCCCAAAATCTAATCAACTGGTCCCCGGATAATAAACAATCATCCCACCAAATTTCATGCGATTCAGTTCAATACTTTTTGAGTTCTGCGAAAGATTTTGACCTGTTCATGACCTTTGACCTTTGACCCGATCGATCGCAAAATCTCATCAACTGGTCCCCGGATAATAAACAATCATCCCACCAAATTTCATGCGATTCGGTTCAATACTTTTTGAGTTTTGCGAATAACACGCATACAAATAAATAAATAAATAAATACACGGCGATCAAAACATTACCTTCCGCATTTTCAATGCGAAGGTAAATATCAACTTTATTAGTTATTTAAAGGTCTATTTAGGTCGTCAACAAACAAACATAAAGTACCTGACACTTAAACTTGGGAAACAATATTAATTCTAATAATTTTCTGGAGGTTTTAATTGCTGGGGTCAAAAAGGGTAAAAGAGGTGAGTCCATGTGAAGGTAACAGGAGGGTTAAAGAAATACATTCTAGAGATACTAGTTGTTGATGTGGTGGTGTCAGTGGTCAGTGTGCTTTGCTTTCCACGCTTGTGTCTTTCTTGATACTGCCAGCAGATGGTGCCAAATTAGAAAATAATACATATACTTAATAATCCTACACATGTCAGACGCCGGAATAACATTTCAGATATCTTGAGAATCAGTTCCTTATATTAGAGTCACAGCTGCATTCAGACTAAACAAGTGCCGACCTGCTCGTCTGACCCCTGGATACTTCCAATATGCTCAGATAGCAGGCAGTTATCTCATTTAATTATTGGGGAAAGGCAAAGAAATGAACACGATTCTGATATAAATGTTACACCATGTGTGCAGAATGCATGCGTGTGCATTTCTATGCCTGTGTGTATAAAGAGGTTTTTAAAAACTCACCTGTGCTGCGTAAATGTTTACAGATCATAGCGAACCATCACATGCAGTCCATCTCCTTCGCGTCAGGGGGAGACCCTGTAAGTATCTTCATGGCCCGTGTCATATTACATCTTGTGATAACTCAAAACTACTTCATAACAAAAATATTTTATAACCAGAAACCCAAAAGATAAAAGTTGGCTATAATGCGTCTTTTTTGTGTGGTTTCTTTTTAGGACACCACCGATTATGTTGCCTATGTAGCAAAGGACCCGGTGAACAGGAGAGGTAGGTGTGCTCATGTTATATGATCGACTGTAGAGCGCCTCACGCACCATGCTGACTCCAGTGTGTTGGCCCCGCCCTCCTCAGCATGTCACATCCTGGAGTGTTCTGACGGGCTGGCCCAGGAAGTCATCAGCACCATCGGCCAGGCCTTCGACCTCCGCTTCCAGCAGTACCTGCAGTGTCCACTGGGAAAACTGACCTCCACACATGACAGGTGGGACACCCGCAACATGTACATATTCAATGACACACACACACACACATTTGCAGCTTTGAGTTCCATGATCAAACCACGTTTTTTCCCTCCAGGGTATTAAACATGGAGGAGTTGCCATGGACGGAGGAAGAGGAGGAGTCAGCAGAACATCCGTACTACAACAACATCCCGGGCAAGATGCCCCCCCCTGGAGGCTTTATAGACACCCGGCTGACCAATCACAATGCAGCGCCTGACGGGTCCCAGGTACAACCCAGCTTCTGTGGATTCATTTGTTTGTTTTGTTTGTGTATTTTATTGAGTCAATCAAATCAAATACAATATTATTACCTTCGCATTGAAAATGCGGACGGTTATGTTTTGATAAGTCAAAAAGTATTAAACCGAATCGCATGAAATTTGGTGGGATGATTGGTTATTATCCGGGGACCATTTGATTAGATTTTGGGATCGATCAGGTCAAAGGTCAAGGTCATGAAAAGGTCAAAACCTTCTTTTTACCATAGCGCGGTCAATTTTTATCCAATTAGCATGCAACTAATGCCAAAATGTTCATAATTCAATGCCCAATGTTGTGATATGCGAAAGTATGCGCTCTACCGAGTGCCCGTTCTAGTTCTATATAATATACAAAAGAGAAAGACTGAAAAGGTATAGGTAGAAGCAAAAAATGCTTATAATTTCCTATCCTAAAGGAACTTGAGCAGAGTAACTTTAGTAGGTGGAGGAGTCTCAATCTCAATAACGATGAATGTTTGAATGAATGTTTTTAATGAACTGTCTGCCTGTGTGTCCGTGTGTCGTCAGACGGGCCCATCTTCAGTAGATCAGACATATTACCAAGGGCGGCACTGTGGGGAAAACTGGGGAGATGAAAGAAAGTCTACATTCATACAACAGGGTGAGAAAAACCAACAAGTTTCCCACTACTGGAATACGTGAGACGCGTTGCATCATCTCAACCCTCTGGCTGTGACCGTTCCTCCAACATGTCGACCGTAGGATCGTTTGACATCAACAGCCTCCCCGAGAGTAAAGGTCCGGCACCGAAAACAGGAGAGCTGCCCGCGTATGTGAACACTCAGCAGATCGACGCCCAGGTGCTGGCGGCGCTGCAGGCCGAGGCGGACCATGTGACCAAGGGCATGGCAGCCAGAGAGAGCCCCCAGAAGGACCTGTTTGACATGAGTGAGTCTCGGTTTCTTCACGCGGGTCCGTGCCGCGGGATGACGTCCTCGTCAGAGTCGGTAATGATAGAGGACTCGTGGCCTTTTGTTTCTCGGTGACGTCAGCGTGGCGTTAATAACACCATATCAGTGTTAATGTCAGGGCTGTATTGTCTCCTGCTTTCAACTTGCACCTTCGCTTTGCTATTATTATACATAAAAGACTTGTTTCATAAAGTTGTGTTTAACTATGTATGAAGAGTTTCTGTATGAAGACTGAGTGCAGGAATCATCATCCACCTGCTGTAGTTTATATATATATATATATATATATATATATTGCGCAATACAATGAAAAATTAAGTTATTTGATTTGTAAAGTTAAGAATAAGTAATTTATTGCAGTACTTTTAATTAGGTTATTAAAAAAATAACATACATTTTCATTGCATTGCGCAATATATATATATATTTATATATATTTATATCTTGCGCAATACAATGAAAAATTAAGTTATTTGATTTGTAAAGTTATTGAATAAGTAATTTATTGCAGTACTTTTAATTGGGTTATTAAAAAAATAACTTAAATCTTCATTGTATTGCGCAATATATATATAGATATAAATATATATTTATATCTATATATATATTTATATATTGCGCAATACAATGAAAAATTAAGTTATTTGATTTGTAAAGTTATTGAATAAGTAATTTATTGCAGTACTTTTAATTGGGTTATTAAAAAAAAAACTTAAATCTTCATTGTATTGCGCAATATATATATTTATATATAAATATATATTTATATCTATATATATATTTATATATTGTGCAAAACAATGACAAATTAAGTTACCCAACACCACAGCAGGGGTTTTACTCTCTTTATTCCATCTGGTAGAGAAGTAGAAGGTTTATTTAATGGGATGCAGTTCCTTAAAAAACAATGTTGGAGCGGAAAATGAAATCCTTTATGTTCATATATCCATATTTAGTGACGACCGGTCGACTTCTTCTCTGCCTTTTTCTCGTGTGTTACCGCCACCTGTTGATCAATGAAATAGTGTGAACAGAAATAGATGTGGAATAGATTATCCAATCACCACAGCACCAATAATCCAGTTAGAAATTAAGACAAACTAAGCACTGATAATAATAATAATAATAACTTTATTTATATAGCACCTTTAAAAACAATGTTTAAAAGTGCTCCACAGAGAGTCAAAGCAAAACAAGTGGAATAGCAAGAAAACAATATTACATTTAAAAGTATATATTAAAATTCAAATTAAAACTGATGACCTTGTGTTTCAGACATCTTCATGTTTTTAACTAAAACACATCTTTAGACTATATCTGGATTAAAACACAGATTATCACTCCAGTGGCTCTTAAATAGCTCTTATTATGGTACTTTAGTAGTTCGACTATGTTGAGGAAATGTTACTTTCTGTATTCTTGTTGTTCTGAGTTTGTACTCTAGGTTGATGCACTTATTGTAAGTCTCTGTGGATAAAAGCGTCTGCTAAATGACGTGTGATGTCATGTAAAATGTAATATTTCAGTAGCTGACCTCCTGGATTAGCGCCGTTCATAGACAGCCGAAGGATGTCGAGTGAAACCTTCCTCTGTTAATCCCTTCCTCTGCCCTCGACGACCCCAGAGCCCTTCGAGGACGCCATTCAGCGCCGGTCCCACCCGCCGCCCCAGGGCCCGGCCCCGCCCCCGGTCTCCGGCCTCCACAAGGCGGCGTCCGTGGACAGCTCCAGCCCTCTTCTTCTGGTGCGCTCGGTGGCCCTCCGGGCGCAGGAGGAGCTGGAGGGCCGGACGTGGTACCACGGCAAGATGAGCCGCCGGGACGCCGAGCAGCTGCTGAGGGAAGACGGGGACTTCCTGGTTCGTAAGAGCACCACCAACCCGGGGTCCTACGTCCTGACGGGCATGCACAACGGACTCGCCAAACACCTGCTGCTGGTGGACCCCGAAGGCACGGTAAGACGGGGTCAAAGGTCGCCTCGGGTCAGGGAGATGTACTGTCGAGGGAACGAGAGAAAGAGAAACTCAACGTTGGTGCAATGAGGCCATAACTGACGTTTAACATCTGTCTCTTCTTCAAAAGGTACGGACAAAAGATCACATATTTGACAGCATTAGCCATCTTATCGGCCATCACCGTGACAACAGTCTCCCGATTGTGTCAGCTGGGAGTGAACTGTGTCTCCTTCAGCCTGTTGGAAGGAAACAATGATGCCTTCACTGCCCGGTGGGAAATGGGAAGCTCTGAACAGTCCTTCCCACCGTCCTGAAACGCGAAGAGGAGATACTCGGAGGCTCTTCGCGCCGACGGCCCGCGGTTATTTACTGGAGAAACCGGAAGATACGAGATTTGTTAAAGATGAAAAAAAAACACAAATATTTATAGAAGTGTTATTATTTTGTTGCGATGACTGAAATGCTGTATTTTTGAGAAGACAGAGGTGCATTTGGACATAATATCTTAATTTGGTGTTTTAAAAGATTTGAAAAAATAAAGACAATTGTTCTTCTAGTTTAGATGAAGTGCAAAACAAACCTCAAAGAGGAGTTGACAAGAGTATTTTAGAATACACATCTGAAATTTTAGTTTTGTCTGTCAAGCACAACCACATTTCTACAGGAACCGTTGGCGAGGAGGTCGAGGAAACTACAACAAATACCGTTTGTAGTTAATCACTTCCGAGGGGATCTCTTTTAATCCCACCACGAATGTGACGGCTCTCTCAGAGTCACGATATGAAATCTGCTGTTATTGGGGAAACTAAATGTGTTTTGCTTTGCAGTTTCACAAAGTGTCGGGGGGGAAACACACATCCTTCATCGTGCTGTCGACGGCTTTAAAGAAACCTTTTTTACCGAGTATTTCCTCGCGTCACTGCAGTCGCATGACTTCAAATCAACCGTTCTCGTGGACATTGTTCGTCGACCTTGATGCCCCTTTATTTGGAAGAGGTGCTCGTGTTTGCTCACACTGTAACATATATTTATGCTTTTTAACCAGTGGTTATTTCCGAATTGTTCGTTTTCTCTAGATTCTTCTTTACGGTGTGTAGTAAATGATTAGTTGTGGGGCTTGAGTCATGCAAATGGTTATTCTCACATTCCTTATTAGCATTTTATGCTTCTTCTTTTATTTTCATTTTTTAAAAACTTTTAAGTTATGATTCGAGCGATCACAAATGAATAGCACAATCAGAAAGTCCGATCGGTCCGGTCGTCTGCGTCAGTTGTACCACGATGAACTATCAATGTGTTGAGTTGTGATTAACACTTTTTTACTTAAGATCAATTAGACAAACAGTGTGCACCTGATGTACAGAATGTCATGTTTAATATTGGATCACCTTCACTTATCGATGTTAAACAAAAGTATATGTTTTTCTCCGCGTGCTGATTTCTCGTGGCAACACGACTGCGTTGCCACTAGGTGTCCTCACAGGAACACGTGCTTACTCCTGCCAGCACCACTCCCTTCACTTCTCTTGTGTTTGTACTTATGAGGAGCAAAGGAAGCGGGCTTTGTGTTACTTTAAGTATGGTACACAGGGGAATACACGACAACGGGTCAGAGTTCATTTGCTTTTTGCAGTCCACTGTACACACTCATTCCTCAGAGCAGTTTACTGTCACCAGTGTTCTACTTTGTTTGTAGAGTTGGAATCAGAACATTTGAAATGGCTGATAGAAATAGACATACTTTTGAAACGCTCTCCTCCTGACCGTCGTCGGGACTCTGATGGATACCAAATGAATGGGGCATTGTATTCGATATGCACCGGACCACTTCGACTGAACCCACATCAGCATGTGTTCAATGGGTTTGACAAGACAGATGCAATGTAATATAACGTGCCTGTATTTTGCTGCAAGAGGGTACAGTTCATGCATCTCACAACAACACATGTTTTAGCGAGGATTTGGGATCGTCATGGAAACGTCCACCACCAGCTTCGTTTTGGTTTCAGCCGACGAGACTTTCCTTGATTCCTCGTGTCCCTTTGAGCACGAGGCGAGGTGTGAAGAAAAGGGCACGGAGAATCGTTAAGTTCGCTTTATGAACCGTAATTCACCGTTTACTTTTAGTCCGATTATTTGTGATATGATTTGATCAAATCGCATATCTTGGGAGAAGATGTGCTAAATAAATTTTAAAAACACAACGCTAATCTCAAGAATGCTGTTGAGATTAGTCTTTACTTCTGAAGAGCAAATTTATAGAATCACCTGGGCAAAATGTGCAAAGTTTAAACACACACACACATATATATACATATATATATAGTTATATATATATATATATATATATATATGTATATATTTATATATATATATGTAAATATATATGTATATATTTATATATATGTATATATTTATATTTATGTATATATATATATTATATATGTATATATTTATATTTATATATATATATATATATAACTGGATCAACTCCATACTTGAATCCCTCTGATAACGAGATGATTCGCTGTGTGGCATGAAGAAATGATACAACCAAACATGCTGGGACACAAAGAGAACACGGCTTCTTTCTAGATTTCTGTTGATGAAATGTGCCTTTTATTTGTACAAATGGTATTCTTCTTTCTCTTTTCTTTCTCTCTTTAAAGTGCAAAAGCTGATCTTCGATGGGGCATGCCTGTTCACTAGAGGTTGTGTTTTGCCCTGCTGCGTGTTGCTGCTTGAGACCGTTTTCTCTCTCTATCCCTCCCTCCCTCCCTCCCTCTCTACTATATATTATAAATGTATCATTTCCAGATTCTCAATACAAATCTTTGTCGCAGGAAATCACAAAGAAATTCACTATTTTGGAACAGGTATAGTTACAAAAAAGAGGCGAAAAAAAGGAAATAAAAACAAAAAAGTCCAAATGATGTTTACAGATTTACTCTTTTGGTTCTATGGGTTTATCACTATTCTGTACGACTGTTGGCAATAAAACTGTGAATGTGTAGAATCTCAGTTGTTGCATTTGCTGGAATAATCAATATTTCATATATTTAAGTCAGTGTCATCACAGTTATTAAACAAAGTTTTCTCACTGACTTATCGAGATATTTTGCCACGCAGATGTTTTTTAAGAATATGATGTTTTTGGCGTTGAAACGAAAAAACAAGATATAAACAATTATTGTTCTGGATAATCCACAGAACACACGGTCCCACGTTTGAATTGAGATTCATTTTCTAAAAAACAGTTCTCGGACAGGTTTTTTGGGGCATTATTAACCTGGATGCTGTGTCAGGAAAAAATATATTGCTGTTGAATATCTTGAAGTTATATTTCAAAGCTGTGAGTAACACAAACAAAAATCCTTTCACCTTTATTATCCTGATGCAGCTGCAGAAACCCCATGGACACCTCTAAACCTGGACATGCACTGACATACCTGCACGGCCAGATACCACGACAACACCAGCGAGACAATAACACATATTTGTTTGTAATTTGTGCCAATGGAGTTATTTTCTCAAAGGAATGAGGAAGACACATCAAGGACATAACTGCACTACTGGAAACATGAGGTTTATTGTTTGAAGCTAATATGTGTGTATCACAGAGATAGCTGCTTCCTATTCACATGCTGCATCCACAGGCCTCCTCCTCCAGCGCACCGGCCTCACGCGTCGACAGTTCATTGTGTTCACTTCTGTAAGTCTGATAACACACAACAACTTCCTAAAATGAGGATTGAAGAGATTCCGTACTTATCATGCAGCATGTTATGAGAATATCACGTCACATATTAACTGCTGTTATTAACCAGCAGATGGAGCCCCGGCATCACTTCAATCTGCTGATGTTGAACAAACAGCATCCATTAACCCTCCTGTTACCTTAGGGTCAATTTGACCCCATTCAATGTGTAATGTTGGTGTTCCTTGGGGTCAATTTCATATTTCATGACTTTTCCTAATTTTTTGGGGACAACTGGGAACACATATTCTTCTTTGGGGTCAATTTGACCCCATTCAATGTGTCATGTCGGTGTTCCTTGGGGTCAATTTCATATTTCATGACTTTTCCTAATTTTTTGGGGACAACTGTGAATACATATTCTTCTTTGGGGTCAATTTGACCCCAGGCTGTTTTTCACTGTCAAACATATAAGAAATATCAACTTTTTATATATATTTAAAGGGCTATTTAGGTAGTCAACAAACAAACATAAAGTACCTCACACTTAAACTTGGGAAACAATATTAATTCTAATAATTTTCTGGAGGTTTTAATTGCTGGGGTCAAATTGACCCCGAGGGTAAAAGATGTCAGTAAATATAAAGGTAACAGGAGGGTTCAACATTGAATGGGGTCAAGTTGACCCAAAGGTAACAGGAGGGTTAAGGATGGTGAATATGGATGTTCTTTCATCATGAATAATATAATTCATCTCTTTACATATCATATACATTGTATAATGCAGCTGTCACTACAGCAATTGCACGGAGTAAATACATCATTACAGAAGGGACTGCATAGAATAATAAATAACTTCCATTGTTTGTTATAACAGTAATAGTGTCTACATTCTTCATTACATTATTTTGCAGAACTATAATTGCACTTTAATTCATGACAGGTGATTTTTTGGGGTCTTTTCCTATATTGTCATCGTCACAACCACAGAGGTACGTATTCTTCTGTGAAGGTGGAGCGCACCGTCACTCTGCATGATGTCCTCCAGACGACCTCTGTAGCTTTGTGACGATGCATTTATCTCCTGGAATACAACTCTGCTTCACACGATTGATCTTCTTGTCTTTACCCTTCGATTCATTCGCAGGTACGCGCACAGTGATGACATACACTACCGTTCAAAAGTTTGGGGTCACTTAGAAATGTCTTTATTTCTCAAAGAAAAGCACTGTTTTTTCAATAAAGATAACATTAATCAAAAATACACACTATACATTGTTAATGTGGTAAATGACGATTCTAGGTGGAAACGTCTGGTTTCTAATGAAATATCTCCAGAGGTGTATAGAGGCCCATTTCCATCAACTATCACTCCAGTGTTCTAATGGTACATTGTGTTTGCTCATCGCCTTAGAAGACTAATATCTGATTAGAAAACCCTTGTGCAATTATGCTAGCACAGCTGAAAACAGTTATGCTGGTGATATAAGCGATACAACTGGCCTTCCTTTGAGCTTGAAGTTTGAAGAACAAAATTAATACTTCAAATATTAATCATTATTTCTAACCTTGTCAATGTCTTGACTATATTTTCTATTCAATTTTCAATTCATTTGATAAATAAAAGTGAGTTTTCATGGAAGACCCAAAATTGTCTGGATGACCCCAAACTTTTGAACGGTAGTGTACGTCCTTCACTAAGAGGTGATATCGATTGTGTCGTCGAACATACTGGCCTAATATATGGATCCGTCCAACGGCCGGATCCATATATTAGGCCAGTATGTTCGACGACACAATCGATATCACCTCTTAGTGAAGGACGTATCTCATTGTAATCCGCTTCCAGACTTCAGGTGATGCAGATAAATCAATAACAAGCGGAGGAACCGCTGCCCTGCAGCCAAGAAATCCTTCATCCTGAATCACAACTTAAGCGCCCGTGAGCTCCCCGCCAGGACCGGCCTCAACTTCCTGCCGTTCAGTCCTTCCCGTCACTCTCCCCGACGGCTCGGCCCGCCCCTCCCGCCACCACCGAGACCTCGCCGTGCGCCGTGTCCGTCTCCGTCTCCCGCCCTTTCTCCGGCTCCGCCCGCCCGCCGCCCCCCCGCTGGTTCTGGTCGGGGTTGTTCTGGCTGCTCCACGACTTGCTCCGGCTGGGCTCCAGGGGCCGCTTGTTGCCGCCGCCGCCGCCCTTTGCCGCCGCCGCCCCCGACAGGCAGACGCCGCACACCAGGCCCAGGAAGGCGCCTCTCATCTCGCGGCTGGCCAGCGTGTAGATGACCGGGTTCATGGCCGAGTTGAGCACCGCCACGCCGATGAACCAGTCCGCCTTGTACAGGATGGGGCAGCGCTGCTCGCAGGCCACGTCCACCAGGAGCAGGATGAAGAGGGGCGTCCAGCAGGTGATGAAGACTCCGACCACGATGATGACGGTGCGCAGGAGGGACATCGCATGCTCGGAGTTTCTGTTCTTGCTCACTTTCTGGCTGCTGGACTTCACCAGGATGTAGATGCGGGCGTAAAGGACCGATATGGCCAGGAGCAGAACCATGAACACCGTGATGCAAAAAGCCACGTATGTCTTGGTGTAGAGAGGGAGGATCGTGGAGCAGTCGGGGAGGTTGTCCAGGCAGTTCCAGCCCAGAATAGGCAAAGCCCCGAGAGATACAGCAATCAGCCAGCAGGTCCCGATCAGCAGGAACACGCGGTAGTTCTTATTGGCATCGTAAGGCCTCATCTTGATCATCGTCAGGTGTCGCTCGATCGCAATCGCCAGGAGGCTGAAGATGGAGGCGCCGAGTGCCACGAACATGCTCCCCTCTCGGACGAACCAGAGCGCGGGGGACAGCTGCAGCGTCTTCTCGCCCGACAGCAGCAGGTTGACCAGGTAGGCGACTCCGGCCAGCATGTCGCACAGCGCCAGGTTTCCGATGAAGAAGTACATGCGGTTGTGGAACTTGTGGTTCCTCCAGATGGCCACCAGCACGGTGAGGTTCTCCAGCACGATGAAGCCGCAGATGATGAGGAACACGACGGTCTTGGGGTCCGCGGCGCCGGAGCTCGTGCCGACGGTCGCGCGGTGGTCCAGCTTGCCCGTGTAGTTGTAGTGGAGGTATATCTGAGGGTTGATCATCTTCAAAGCTCCGGCTGCTGACACTGGATGTCAGAAGTGAGCGAGGGAGTCCAGTGTCAGCAGATCCACAGCGTTGGACTGCAGCGGGGGAGGTGAGGGGGGTCAGAAAGCAGCCAGTTGTATGGTTCAAAGATATTCTATGTATCCGACTAGTCAGTAAACATCTGATCAAAGTTAACAGAATAATCACGTTCTCTTTCTTTTACGTTGGTTTATTTAATAAAGGGCAGTGCACATTCATAAAAGCATTTCTGTAAATGTGCCAGGGTTATAGCCAAGAGGCTGTTTTTCATCGGAGGCAGATGTCATAAAACAAACCTAAAAACACAAGATTACGTATAAAGTACGGACAAAGCGAACAACAGAAGGGAGAACTGTGTTAAAATTGAGAGAATAAAAACATCCATGTCAGAAACACAGAACATAGAGGCAGAGTAAATGAAATATAACAGCAGACAGCCAAACAACAACAAGACATGCATGCAGGTCGAGTGAATAGTCGACCAGCAAAGTCGAGACATACAGAGACCTGACAACAGACAGACAACAACAACAACAACAGACAGAGGGGAGGTCCAACAAGGACAGGTAGGAGCCGTTACGGTCTCGTGCTGACGGACCTGGGGACTATACACCATTTGTTTGAGTTTTAAATGAATTGCATGTTTGGAAATCTCTGATGATCCTGGAATGGAGTTCCAGTCTCTTGCGGCTCCAGAGACGTCAGACTCAGTGAAAACTCTTTTCCTCAGAGGGACAGTTCAATCCCCTCTGCTGCAGCTCTCGTGTCCCGTTTGAGAGGAGGAGAGGTCAAGCATGCATAATGTTGGACATCTTCATTTCCCGTGGAAAGAGGTCTCAGAACACTTTGACAAGCATGCAGCCTAAACCTTAACACACATGATGCTGTTTGTTTATCTGTAATCTTGGACCATTTCCCAAACTGCCATAAGGACTCATTTAAAAACACAAAGTCCTCTCCATCTCTTCTGTCTGGACAGTACACATTGTATACACACTCTGTAGGCATCACGCATACTCCTTTAAAGACAGACTCCACTCACCGGGGGATGCTCGCGGTCACGGTTCAGTTGAAAGTGAAACGCGCACCGAGAGACGCGCGCGTCATGGCTGAGCGGCCGGTTCTCCGTGTCACGCGGATTAAAAGTTGCTCTTTAATCCCGTCTCCCTCGGCTCGAGGGCAGAGAGCGGCTCCTCGATCATCTTCCGCTGATCTCCGAACTCCGGACTCGCTGTCTGGAAGTCACTCCCCTCCTTCTCCCTCCTTCAGCCCGGGCAGGCAGCGCAGGGGCGGGTGGAGGGTGGAGGGTGGAGGGTAAAGCAAGGAGATATATCTCACAGTCATGTTTGTAACATATGTTGCACTAACATGTCTAAAACATGGTAACACATAAATAAAAATACGTTTTATAATCCTTAAAGCAGAATTTCCATACTCATTTAATTAAAATTTTGCTGAATATGTATTTTTTGGTAGGCCTGGACATTAGAAACCAATGTTTTTGTCAGGAATTGGTTCATTTATTGATTTTTGTTGTTGCTTTGCTTAAAAGGCTTTTAAGTTTGTGAATGAGAAGATCTAAAATCTTGATTGTTTCATTCAAAATTGAAATAATTAGCAAACTATCTTAACTGTTTTCAAGATGGAAATATAAAGAATACACAGATGCAAGAGAATAATGAATCAACATCATAATGTTTTATTCGTATTATAATAATAATAATAATTATTATTATTTTGAGAAAACAGATGGAGAGAGTATAAAACAAAATGTTCAGGCAAATCTCAACAATGCAACCGAAGCCTCGTCCCTACATGATGCACCACATGCAGCTTAGAGTCTCTGGAAGTATAAGAAAAGTTTTACGACTGTTTTTATGGACCTGCCAAAAAAAAAAAGGTGAAAGAGCGAGCGTTCAAGAAACTGTACGAGTTTAGCTTCAGATGCCTGCGGCCCGTCCTTTGTTCATGGTCCTCCTGTGTGACCTCATATCCAGGAAGGATGGGCAGGGCTGGCAGCAAGGAGAGGGACTCTGAGTCCGAGAGGCAGAAACACAGAGGATGACTCTCTGAAATAGATGTGACGGGGTGGAAATTACACTGCAGAGATCTTGAAGACTAAAAAACGAAATATCAAATTGCTCAAACTATGACTAAAATAATAAACTAGAGCTCTGACTATGACTCAAACGCTCGGAATCTTATTGCTTTACTTTCAGTGCCACGAATTTAGCTGCTTGCACTTTTCCAAAAAGCACATATTGTCCTGTGTCGCAGACCAAAACCATTAAATAGATTTCTTCCATCGTCTGTGGTTATTAACCCAGATGAATGTTGTGTGTGGTATCATAAACAGCCGTGGTCTGGCATCGGTCCACTATCATTGTTATAGTCACAATTCTCAGTTCTTTCCTGCAAGTTACACGCCGTGCCAGCGGCAATGGGAAATTCTCAGGAGAAAAAGCCAAATAGCTACTCATGGACCCGCAGCAGATCTGGGACCGATCACAGAGCGGGTCGACGCGAAGGCAGCTGGATTAACAGACCGGCAACATGGTCGGAAAAACCTTGGGTTGTTCAGAAAACTAGTGATGTGGGGCTCGCATCTGCATTTACATCAACTTTGAGCCAAATATGAAACCATCTGCACGTACAAACCCATAATATGCGGTCAGAGTGAGTCCATGTCTATGGGTATTCATAGCCTACTGAAGAGGAGCATGGGTGGAGGGTTTTCACTTTTGAAGGACCACCCTCACGACTTTGTAAGCAACCACTTCTTTGGTTTGAGTGAGGCTGAATTTTCCTGTCATCTTTGTCTGCAGGACAGTAATTAAAGCCGTCTATGGCTGCCGCTTCGCAGCATCGGGAGCTGGACTTCTCCACTGAATCAGCAATGCACCATATGTGTGACTTCCTGCTATTATAATGCTATATTATTTAAGTATAAACCGACAAGCTGCAACCCCTCATTTGAAAGTATACTGTAGGATGAAGCTGTTTAAACAGCTGGTGAAACCATTACTCAGGGAAAGTTTCCACTGCTCCACTGAGCAACGTTACCCTGTGACAGTGTCGGGAGAAGGATTCACTCTCTATGAAATAAAAAACTCAAACACACGTTTTATCAGCAAACATGCACTTAAAGAACTAATTATGCAGCAGCATGTCCCCTGTGAGTAGTATATTAATATACACTACCGTTCAAAAGTTTGGGGTCACTTAGAAATGTCTTTATTCTTCAAAGAAAAGCACTGTTTTTTCAATAAAGATAACATTAATCAAAAATACACTCTCTACATTGTTAATGTGGTAAATGACTATTCTAGGTGGAAACGTCTGGTTTCTAATGAAATATCTCCAGAGGTGTATAGAGGCCCATTTCCATCAACTATCACTCCAGTGTTCTAATGGTACATTGTGTTTGCTAATCGCCTTAGAAGACTAATGTCTGATTAGAAAACCCTTGTGCAATTATGTTAGCACAGCTGAAAACAGTTATGCTGGTGATATAAGCTATACAACTGGCCTTCCTTTGAGCTTGACGTTTGAAGAACAAAATTAATACTTCAAATATTAATCATTATTTCTAACCTTGTCAACGTCTTGACTATATTTTCTATTCAATTTTCAATTCATTTGATAAATAAAAGTGAGTTTTCATGGAAGACACGAAATTGTCTGGATGACCCCAAACTTTTGAACGGTAGTGTATAATACACCTTTTTATTGTTGGTATTCATCTATTACGATATGATCAGCAGTTTAATATTGCAGCTGGTCAAAGTGGAGCTATAACGACTACTTCTCTATACGGTTGGATATTTTAATGCATCATATTTTATAGGGCGATCGTGTGTTTAGTTTGCCATAAAAATAACCAATATGTACAGATGTCAAGTAAAGATAGTAAAAAGTACAATATTTATCTGAAATGCATTGAGGAGATGCAATTCAAGCATAAGTACTTACATGGTACTTAGTTACTTTGCATTGCTGCACATTGTTTGCTGTTGAATAAAATTAAATACAACAGAGTCTGAATATGAGCGATTTGACATGCATATATTTTTTACTTAAAGATCGTTGTACCGGATCTGCTTACGGTCTGTCGATATGTATATGTAAAAAGCATTTAACTAACTTCCCTATACTCAGGAGAAGAGCACATCAGAAAATATATTATTAATCATAATGCAATATAAAAGCAGTACTTACAAATGAGTACATTTATAAAGTAGTCTAACATCCATAATTTATTATAATGCAGTTTATATGACTGGTAGCATTGTAACCAATGCATAGGACGTATGGTTAAATGAAAATGTCCGGAAAGGGCTCGAGTGTAAGCACATCACGAAATGTGTTGTTCAGTCGGGGCCTCGTTGGAGCGCTCGGCCCTTCAAAGGAGCGAGCTGCTGGGGTCGAGGCCGTGGCCAATGGGCACATCCACGTGCAATTACATGAAACCCTGCCTTTAATTTCACCCTCGCCATGTTGAGGCACAACACACCGCGAGGGTCTGGGCTACGAATCTGAGGCGGACAGTCCCCGCCTGCCCTGCGGCTTTGTGGCGGCAGTATTTCTAGGCAACCGAGGTCTCTTGCATGCAACTCGACGGAGCGAGGCCTCGGAGACGTCGCTCTGCGGCCGTGGCACGGTTTGGTCTCGGATCGGCCAACAACAGAAGGCCACGCAAACAGAAATAGGTCTTCTAGTTCGGTCCCTTCTTTTTGCTGCTGGGGTATTTAGTGATGGGACTTCTAGCATCCGTACATTATCTGTAACTGGAGACGACCCCAACGGACATTTGGCGATGGCAGAATACAGAATACAGAGTCAATTAAGAGTCAGCAATCATCATTGGCATGGGGTTTTCCTTTCTGTGTTGTTATAATATAGGTGTGAATGTTAATGTCATTAAGACAGTGTTACGGCCTCTCGGTTGTCTAGAGGTGCACAGGCCGCAACATACAAATAATACGGGATGCAGCTAAGGGGGAAACAAAGGAGGCAAACACGAAAGTGAAATACTTAAGCAAATAAGGAATATTTACTCTACTCCTGGTAGAGTTACGGTTTAAAGGGTAGCATAACACAGAAGCAAAAGAAAAAGGCGTCAGGGTCTCCAAGGCCAACAAGACAAAACCCCCATGCTAACGAGAAAACAAAAGATCCCACTGACCTACCTGTTGAGACTCCGCCCACTGTTGAGACTCCGCCCACTCCTCCTCTTCCTCCATCTGCCTGATGGATCGTGGAGGTCTCCATCGTGGAATATGCCGACTACCAACTCTTCATACACTCTGTCATATTCATTGAATGTGTTTTAACTCTAAATCTGTCCTTCTGGTCACATGACATCTATTGTTCATATAGTCACATGACATCTATTGTTCTGTCCATCCTGGAGAGGGATCCTCCTCTGTTGGGTTCTTCTCTTTTTCCCCCTGAAGGGTTGTTTGGGAGTTGTTCCTGATCCGATGTGAGGTCAAAGGTCAGGGATGTCTATGTGTTCAGATTGTAAAGCACTCAAGAGACAAATTTGTAATTTGTGAAATTGGGCTTTACAAATAAACTGAATTGAATTGAATCTTCTTTTTACCATAGCGCGGTCAATTTTTGTCCAATTGGCATGCAACTAATGCCAAAATGTTCATAATTCAATGCCCAATCTTGTGATATGCGAAGGTATGCGCTCTACCGAGTGCCCATTCTAGTTACAAAGTGGTTTTGTTCTTGGTACACTCTGTCGTATGTGCTCCTTTCAGCCCAGTCATTCGGTGTTTAGACTCTTTTTTTAAAGAAACCTTCCCTTGTATTTTGAGTAAGAACTTATAGGGAAGTGGTATGCAGCACTGTCACATCCTGTGTGCTTCCTGTTTTATTTTGAAGTCCTGTCTCTTGTGTCCTCTGTTTCCCTGCACTTCCTGTCCCTGTGATCGTCTGCCCTGTCCCTGATTGTTCATTCCCTTCACCTGCCCTCAGAAACTCCTCCGCCTTGATTGCAAGCCCCGCCCTCATTGTTTCCACCTGTGTCTCGTTGCCCTGTGCATTCAGGGTGACTTCTCCTCGCTCTGGACCAGATCCCTCCTGTACCTCCCGTGTTCCAGCCCGAGTTCCTCGTCCTCGTGCGACTTTTCTAAGTGAAGACTTTGTTTTACTTCACCTACCTCGACTCCTGTGTTTTCCTCTGCTCCTGAGTCTGCCACTGCCCTCAGAAACTGTGCAAACGTGAAAAACGTGTGCAACAAACAAACCTTGTCTTTCTATAAATGTCGGGTACTGTCAGAGCTTTCTGAGGAATTGGTCCGTTCAGTGTCTCTCAGCAGTTCTTCGCATTGTAAATGCAGCTGCTGGTATTTATTTTAACACCGTCTCGACCTAATGTGGAGATAAAAAGGTTTGCCCTGGTGGGTTGTCAGTCGGGCTACTATGCCATACCTGCGTTAGCTCGGGAGCAAACCCGTTTTCTTTTAGTCGAATGCAATTGCATCGGACTTCCAGACAGTTAATGTGAGTCCATTTCTCAGAAGGTTGGGTCCATTAGGTCTGCAGTCCACTCAGCGGGTTGTATTGATGTCCAGTAGTCATTGGTCATTGCCTGACTTATGGCTGAATGGATGGCTATTACATCATCGTTAACCATGGAGGAGTCCGGGCTCCATGGAGCCGAGGGCAACGTTCACACACAACCCATGTCCCGAAACTAATCTTGTCTTTTTCCTTAATACTACATCACTTAAACTAAACACAATGTATAATACACAAATAAACATGTGAGAAGTGTTTTTAAAAAGCTGCAAAGGTAAATTCTATTTTTATATTTCTCTTTAATTCTTTTAAAAAGTGTAACCAACGGACAAACTATCTTTTTAACCTGAAAAAATGAGAAAGTCTGTTAGTAAACACGTATATTTAAACTACATTACAACGGTGGAACTTTAAACAGTTCCCTATTTCGTATAACAAAAGCTTTTAAATCAATAACTTCTCATGCAGCCAAGCTAAATTAATATTTCAAGAGTTCGGCTTTCACATTGCAGGTGAGCAAATACTTGGAAGCCACATCAATCTTGGGAGTTGTTCCTGATGTGAGGTCCTGGGACAGGGATGTTGTATGTTCAGATCGTAAAGCACTCTGAGGCACATTTGTAATTCGTGACCAAACAAACTGAATTGAATAAATATGTTTACTTGACTTAAAAAAACATTTAAATGTTTCCTTCATGACTGCAGTTCATTTTTCATTAATTTATTGAGTGCTGTAACCATAAAGCATATTTAAAATGAGTTATGTCTGAAATTTACCAAAGAAAGCCTCGTTCATCGCCCTCATATTGCTCATCTTCTCGTGCAGACAACATTAGTTACATGTAATAACATTATCTAAAGTAGGTTTCGTTGTTGGATCAATGTCCTGTGTGCATGTCCTCGGGATGCTGAAGTGTTGGAACACCATGGTAGGTGTTGCTGTTCAACATTATGCAAGATTGTTCTGCATCATATTCAGAACAATAAGTATTTTTCCTTTAAGATCATATGGTGTGATTTAGGCTGACTCTTCTCAAGTGAAAAACACATCTTTGCCATCTGCTTGCTTCCTGTTGGTGGAATCAATACGACTGCTCTTGAGCTGATAAGACATTACTAAGATGCGTAGTAAGTGTACAGGAAACCATTAAAGACGCTCTGATTAAATGTAGGTGTACATTAGTCTGGACTACAAACTCCTGCATGATGCCAGAGCAAGCCAGGTGCGTGTATGCCAGCTTGAGTACCAGTTGAGTTCAAACCCAGGAGAACAAGAGAGAAATGGGTCACCAAAAAAATGACATCGCCACCACGAGAAAGGATTTTTTAACTTGTTCAATCAATCAAGGTGAGACTTACACAGGATGATGTCAGATACACAAGCATTACGACCAACATACACCCTGTTATCTGACAATGAGGTCTTTCCTTATTCTTTTGAAAAGCTTATTTTAGCCATGAGGATGGGCCTAGTTCCCTAGTTCCCTAGTTCCCTAGTTCCCTTACAGAGAACAATACTTCACGCAGTATTGTCACGCAATGTTCAAGATCTGTGTGCAAAGACAGAAAACACACATGAAACACAGAATACACAGCAGCAAATAGGCAATGCTCAGTGGCAAAAAACAACACAATATTTTACAAGTGTGTGTGTGTGTGTGTGTGTGTGTGTGTGTGTGTGTGTGTGTGTGTGTGTGTGTGTGTGTGTGTGTGTGCCTTGTGTGGGGTCTGTGTGGGTCTGAGGGGTCCTGGTGAGGTCGGAGTTCATGCTGAAAAAAGAAATCTGAGGCTCTCTCTCTTCTCGGCGTGACTACGCTAGCCTGCCTGACTGCGCCGTGGTGACCACAGGTGAAATCCTGGCAGTGTTGGGGTGCTCTTCATCCCCTGCCAGCTCTGGTTCCAACCTCCTGGTACAAGTCCCAGCAGGGGGGCAGTGTTCAATATAGGTTCAATCTGCACGCACTACTCCAGCAGAGCTTCCTCTGCCTGAGCGAGCAGTCCTGGAACCCCTGCAGCCAAGCCTGTCAGACAGATGCTTCCCGTCAGGAAGAAGGAGAAGAAATCCTCTGAGGACTACTCAGCTGCCTGAGGTGGTAGAGGCGGTAGTCTTGCCTGCCTGCCTTTCTGTCTGTGGTGTGTCTGTTGATTGTGTCTCTCACTTAAGGGACCATGTGGACTCCCAGGTATGGATACCCCCCCTCCACAGTAGTCCGTAACCTCCCAGTGGTGGTGGTGTCCTCTGTCTGTGTGAGTACGCCTCCTGTTGTCCACAATCAGCTTTTTCCACAATCAGCATGAGAGTTGAGGTCCTGCACCTGGCACCAGAGGACAGATCAACCCACAGGTCCAGGTAGGCCTTCCTGTCGGAGATCAGGGCCCCACCCCTGTGTCATCATCAAACTTGATGATGGTGTTGATGGTGTTGAGCTGAACACAGTCATGTGTGAGTACAGGAGCAGTACAGGCTGGGGGTAGGGCCTGGGGGGGTGGGTGTTCAGGGGGGGATTTGAGGGTGTGGGTGCCCACCACCACACCACCTGCCTGTGGGCTGGGAAGTGTGGCCTGGCGGTCAGGACACACAGGGTCCTCCCAGTCCCAGCTTATCAGCCAGTCTGCCAGGACTATGGTGTTGAGGTGTTGAAGAAAAATGAAACAACAATCACATAGCCCCCCCCATAGCCCCCTCTGGCTGAGAGTGTAGAGTGTGGTGTGTGGAGACAGCATCATATCATCTGTCTGTGTGAAGATTTCAGCAAACTACTGTGGTCCATGGAGGAGGGAGAAGGAGGAGTAGATGTAGTCTTTATCAGCCTCTCAAAGCATTTCATGACCACCGAGGTGAGGGCCACCGGTCGGTAGTCATTCATACATGCTGGAGAAGCATTCTTGGGCACTCTTGGGCACAATGTGGCCTCTTCACTTCATTGTTAAAAATACTATGAAAGCATAATCAGTCCTCATGGAGACATTCACTTTATTGAGACGTTTCCTTGAGAATGAATGTGTGCGGAGGGATTTGTCGTGATTCAGTCGCACATTTACTGGACACTTAACCTCACAGGTGAAAATGCTTTGGACCGTAAAACCTCACAGCTGTACTTCCCTTTCCCCAAACTGTATACATATTTCATTAGAGGCCATATGGCTGGAGCCTTCCTGACTCTGGCCGTCTCAGAGCACACTCACACACACACTCACACTCACACACTCTCACACACACTCACGCACACACTTTAAATCATTCAATGATAAAGAGAGATGCAATTTCTGTGGTGAGCTTCTCGTAATTTGTGATGGGAGGGAACGGGCTTGTAGAGCAGCGCTATCTGTAATGTTTTAGTATCACATCAAGGACTTTGCTGTGAAGCCAAAAAGACACAAGAAACAAGAAGTTTAAATGATTACATTACTTCTTAGTAATGTCTTTAACATGTGAAGACATGTGGAAACTGTTTAAAAGTCGCTGTATTTGTTGTTTGTCTCTATACCTGTCAATACTAAACTGAACTAGAATGGGGACTGGGTAGAGCGCATACCTTCGCATATCACAAGATTGAGCATTGAATTGTGAACATGTTGGCATTAGTTGCATGCCAATTGGATAAAAATTGACCGCGCTATGGTAAAAAGAAGATGTTGACCTTTTCATGACCTTGACCTTGACCTTTGACCCGATTGATCCCAAAATCTAATCATATGGTCCCCGGATAATATCCTATCATCCTACCAAATTTCATGCGATTCAGTTGAATACTTTTTGTGTTATGCGAATAACACGCATACAAATAAATAAATAAATATATAAATAAATAAATACACGGCGATCAAAACATAACCTTCCGCATTTTCAATGCGAAGGTAATAATTGTTTGTATCTAAAAGCCCACTTCATGTATCCTCGCATGTAGCAGGTGTTTCCCTCAGGAGGTGGTGGAGACCAAAACAGAGCTAAAAGGAGAGTGAATAAGTGCCCAGTGGCAATTCACTTTTTAACCCTCCTGTGACCTTTGGGGTCAATTTGACCCCATTCAATTTTTAACGTCTCTAGAAAAATGATCGACATAATTTTTTTTGCTTCATATTTCATGACTTTTCCTAATTTATTGGGGAAAACTGGGAAACCATCAAATTCACATGATGATATGTTTTCAATGTCCTGGACACAACTCGTATGCATCGGTGTTCTTTGAGGGTCAATTTGACCCCAGGCTGTTTTTCACTGTGTAAAACATATAATAAATAGAATGGGCACTCGGTAGAGCGCATACCTTCGCATATCACAAGATTGGGCATTGAATTATGAACATTTTGGCATTAGTTGCATGCCAATTGGATAAAAAATTTCCGCGCTACACTCAAAGAAATGACTCATTGGATGAACTCAATTAAATTGTTGGCAGGTTTTCCATCCAATAATTATATGCAACTCCGACTCAAATTAAGCACATCAGTCCAATAATATGTAATTAAGTTAGTCCAACTCAATTGTATCAAATACATCTAAAATAAAATAACGATATTCATTAAATAAAATTAATTTGTGTTTGTCCAACTCAAAATATAAACTAACTAACTAAATATGCAAACTCCACACAGAAGGAACGCCACGACTGGGAATTGAACCCACAGACCTCTGGCTGTGAGGCGACAGTGCTAGCCACTACACCACCATACAGCCCTGAAAGTGTCTTCACCTTGTAAACAACTGATTTTCAGCTGGCGCATGCGCAAAGGGTAGTCCTCAATGAAACACATTTATTTTGAGTTGATATGCACACCATCTAACCTAAATAAATCTAATAAATGAAATAATTCATACATTTTGTGTTCCACCCATTAAATATAAATATCTATTTTTGTAATTGATTTATTTAAATGTATCAAACAATATTTAAATGTGTCACCTCGAAGAAGGGCTTGAATCGTTTTTGTGAGTGTAACCTAAATAAATCTAATAAATGAAAGTATTCATACATTTTGTGTTACACACATTCAAAATAAATATCTTCGTTTTGTAATTGATTTATTTAAATGTATCAAACAATATTTAAATGTGTCACCTCTAAGAAGGGCTTGAATCGTTTTTTTGAGTGTATGGTAAAAAGAAGATGTTGACCTTTTCATGACCTTGACCATGACCTTTGACCCGATCGATCCCAAAATCTAATCAAATGGTCCCCGGATAATAACCAATCATCCCACCAAATTTCATGCGATTCGGTTTAATACATTTTTAGTTATGCGAGTAACACGCATACACATAAATAAATAAATAAATAAATACATGGCGATCAAAACATAACCTTCCGCATTTTCAATGCGAAGGTAAATATCAACTTTTTTACAAACATTGGTTTTGGTTGTGTATTTTTTTATTATTTAAAGGGCTATTTAGGTCGTCAACAAACAAACATAAAGTACCTGACACTTACACTTGGGAAACAATATTAATTCTAATGATTTTCTGGAGGTTTAATGGGTAAACGATGTTAGTAAATCTGAAGGGTTTTAATAAATCCACACCAATAAATTCTTTGAATTCTAATAATACTCTGATAGTTTTCCATCAGCATTTACATATTTGGAGCACTGACATCAGAAAGCTACTTTCTAGTTATGTCATGGATTTCGTTCCTCTTTTAGATGTCGTGACAGACGGACGTTGCTCCTCCAAGCCCTTTGTTCTTAAGGTGTTTCCTCGTCGGCCCTCAGGAGCCCCACAGAGAGCATCAGACTTTGTTATAGCTGCATTGTCACAGCTTCCTCAGAGGATATCCATTAGTGACATGGTGTGTGTCCTAGCATAATGCAAACACACACACACACACACACACACCCACAGCCAGACCAAGCAATAACGTGTGTGTGTACCAACATGGGCCTGAGAGGGTCATCAGGGTGGTGACGACAGGGAGAGGAACCCAGACTGGACTGCAGGTTAATGGGTCAGGAAGTCACACCTCAGGAGGGTTGGGGGGGAAGTCATGTGCACGCCAACGCACACAAACACACACACACACACACACACACACACACACACACACACACACACACATGCACACACACACATTTTACAATTTCTCTTGTGGGTGTAAATTGTCCACATCTAACTGTCTGGCTGTGACTCAAAGTCCGGTTGCTGCGATCTCTTACTGACGAGCACCAGACAGCTCACAGAAAGGTGATATTTTGAAAGATTGGATTGACATTTTATTTGTGGTAATGCACAAGCAAATGACGTGAAGAGAAAATCTGCAATCTTGTCATCATGATGCAAGCTGGAGGACTCAAAATGTCCAAAGATAAATCGTCTGACATGTTTTATGAGGTTGAAGACTCCACATATGTACACATGGGATGGGAGATGTAGTTTGGTGACCGGAAGTTGTAACATGGTCGAGTAGTCCAGTGATTCTGAACCATGGGACATTATAAGTTATCAATCGAAGACACCAGAGATATGACTGTTATCAATGAGAGGCTCCGGTACAATATCACTTCCCACCACTTGGTGGCGGTAATGCGCCAGTCAGTTGTTTTACAAGCTCCAATAAGCAGAAGAAGACAGTCAGCCAGCCTGCAGCGAAAGTTATCCAGAAGTATTTCAAATCAAGAAATTAAGACGAAAGTGGTGCCAACCCTGCTTTAGTTATAATAATTCATATTGGGACGAACAATGTATATTATATTACTTCTTTTAAATCACTTAAAACCCATTTTTATAGAACAGCTTTTAAGTGATCTAGTCTTTTTATGCAGAACGTTGGTTCCCCTAATTTAGTTTCTCTGTTTTTAATTTATTTTTAATTTATTTTTAATTTTTATTTTTAATTTTAATTTTAATATATACTTTTAAATGTAATATTGGTTTCTTGCTATTCCACTTGTTTTGCTTTGACTCTCCGTGGAACACTTTGTAAACATTGTTTTTAAAGGTGCTATATAAATAAAGTTATTATTATTATTATTATTATTATTATTATTATTATTATAATGTCTATAAAATCTTTCTTCTTGGCTCCAACAGTTCTTCAACAGTCGTCAGGTGCTTGTAAGAACAGGAGTGCATGTTTTCATCCCTCGTGTTCGTACTGACAATGTAATGATCCCTTCCTCATGTCCTGTAAATGATGTGACTGGGGACAGAAGACAACGCTCTCATTTTGTGTCAAATATTCAAAAGTCATTTGAGGGGTACGTGAGCCGTGTGGGCATCTTTCTACTTACAGGGTTCGTACGGTCATGGAAAACCTGGAAAAGTCATGGAATTTTAAAATGGTCATTTCCAGACCTGGAAAAGTCATGGAAAAAACTTAAATCATAAAAGTTTAGGAAATGTCATGGAAATGTGTTATGATCACATGTTCATTTACGCCGAGTTTGAAATAATTAATGTTTTTTTAAAGATAGACTCAAAATATTAGCCGGCGTACGCTCTCAATACACATTTTCTAAATTTTTCATGTTTATACCTAGATTTCAGTTTGGTGATGGAAATTTGGTTTAAAGTCCTGGAAATCCATTGGTCAAAATGTGTAAGAACCCTGTCCTTAAAACAAATGAATTTGGCTTTGAGTTTAGGATGCATCCGGAATTTATGGAAGCCCATTCCCACAAGTTATAGAAAAATAAAATGAAAATGTAGCTGTGGAAAAAAAATAAAAAATTCAATATCATGAGATAAAAAGTTCTCATGCAAACGACATGTTATAAATGTTAGATGTTAGATATACAATCTTTTAATCAGTCCAACATTATGTAGCTAAATAAATAATAACATTGCTGTTAATGCAGCCGTTGCATGTGTTTTCCACAGGGGGCTAACGTTACATCAGACTCAACATAGCTCTGTAATCAAGATTAGCTAAGTGTCATCACAGCTGTCATATCCCACTCATGGAACAAAGTGCTACAGGATATTGAAAAGTAATGCAGATGTTTTAACATTGTGCACTTAGTTGTCCTCTGTTGTTTTGTGGTGGAAAATGTGTTCGTCAAATACAATTTAGAGAATGAAAAACAACAGTGAGTCTCAGGCATTAAGGATCCATGCAGCTAAACTGCTGGATGTCACATTTAATAAAAAACATTTAAAAATGTGACACAGGGCTCGAAATGTTCATAATTCAGATCTTATTCATTTTTTATGAGATTTTTAAAATTTGATATACAGGTTCACTGTTTCAAACACATCATTTTTTAATTTTAGATTTTACTCTGACATTAGGTTCACACAGATATGGAAATCGTTGAACACACACTCTACAAGGCAGACTTGAACCTTCTCCAGGTCCACAGGGTGCAAACAGGCTCCGCCTCCATGCATCTGAGTCTGCTGCAGTCTGGAGGGACGTCCATGAGGTGATCGTGAGTTGTGGACTTGACGGACTCTGGTTGTTCCAAGTCAATACAACCTGATTAACTTCTTCCTAGGAGGAAAACCATATCCAGTCATAAAGAGTATATGACAACGATGCCATGACAGAGAGTTCTTGAACTATGCAAACGCCTCTGAATTTCAGCCGTATCCTCCTGGGAATCGAGGGGAAATAGTGTCTTCCAAATTCTTATTTTTTAGATTTCCTACCTATTTAAAGTTAAATAAACATCTTACAATTTAAACATTTTGAAAATTATTTAAATTTTAAATTTTACAGCATGTCCACTGTAGACCTCACAAACAGCCCAGAATATAGTAAAAGGAAAAAAGTTATACAAAAGTAAATAGGTAATAAAAGTAAACAAATAATTAAAAAGTAAACAAGGAATAAAAAAGTAATGAAAAGTAAAAAAGTAATGAAAAAGTAATAAAGTAATAAAAAAGTAATGAAAAAGTAAAAATGTAATACATGTAAAAAAGTAATGAAAAAGTAAAAAAAGTAATAAAAGTAAAAAAGTAGTAAAAAAGTAATAAAAGTAATGAAAAAGTAATGAAAAAGTAAAAATGTAATGAAAAAGTAAAAATGTAATAAAAGTAATTTTAAAAAAGTAAATATAAATAATAATCAAAAAGTAACAAAAAGTGATAAAAAAGTAATCAAAAATCAAAAAGTAATGAAGTCAAAACGTAATGAAAAATTTAAAAACAATGAAGTCAAAAATGTAATGAAAAAGTAAAAATAAATAAAAAATAAAAAAGTAACAAAAACTAAATAAGTAATAAAAAGTACAAACAGTTAAAAAAGTAATGAAAAAGTAATGAAAAGTAAAAAAAGTAATAAAAAAGTAATTTTTAAAATAAAAAGTAGTAAAAAAGTAATAAAAGAAATAAAGTAAAACAAAAGTTACATACTCAACTTCAGATTGTTGCATTTAGGTGAAAATCATTTGATGAGTTGACTGCTTTTTCTGTTTTTACATCTGCACTAGCGTTGTGTTAATCTGTCTGGTGTTGTTTTTATTATATATATTTAAAGATGAGGTGTTTACACAAGACACATACTAATATAGCGTGGCGTCATAATGAGGTCATCAGGTTGTTCCTAAGGCCCAGGTAGAAGATGCACGGCTGCCACTGCCTTCATAAACCCTGAGTGAAGGAATAAGAGAAGCCAACAGGAAGCAGCTGCAGACCGTCTCTGCCCCACATGAGAGGATGTGGTTCGTTCTGAATGTGAGTCTTAAAAAAAACGTTCACCACAGGCCCTTTATTTTAAGTCCTCAGCTGATTTTATAGACTTGCAGCAGAATTTTTAAACACATGTTTTCGTGAATCGTTTTAATGCTCCTCATGAAATATGAATGACCTTGGAAATCTGAAGTCAATTTCATCCTTGTCAAACTTAAGTCTATAGCGCCACCTAGAGGGAAGAAGTCATATCACGATAAAAAGTCAGTGATATTTAATTACTTTAATGAGTTACTGAGTGGGAACTCTTTTAAAATAGTAAAAATGTCAACAGCAGTGTTTTCTAATGTGCTTTTTTGTCACTTCAACATCAGCGTTAGACATTTTGTCAGATGAACATGATTTGGGATATTCTTTTAATATTAGGAAATATAAACAAGACCAGTCACAGTACCACTTATTCTCCACTAGAGGTCAGGCCAAAGAAACAGACCAGTATAAAGCACTGCCAATGAAATTAGCACAAACAAGAGTGTTGTAACACAATGTTAGGAAAACACTCTCAACTTGCTTTATGGTCACTTGCTGAGAGTGAATTGGATAATTGGCAATATTTGTATTATCCTTATGTGTCCAGGTGTCCGTATCTCATCCTCGAACATGTTATGTGCACTCTCCACAGTTTATCATTATATTCAGGACAAATGTGTGTTTCATATCTACTGTTTTTGGCCTCAGCAGGGATGTCAGCCAGTGTGCGACCTCACATCACAGTGAATACATCATAATATTCACCTCTCAGCCTCCAGCTGTGGAGCTCGCTCCTTGTGTGGGAGTGAACTACAACACAGTGGCAGGTAGTGGACACACTTCACTTCACTTTTTAACATCCACGTTGTTGTGTAACTTCTTCGTCTCCTACAGTCTTAACTCTTAAGATGATATATATATATATATATATATGTACATATATGTGTATATATATACATCTATATATATATAGATGTACTTATATATATATATAATATATATATATACACTACTGTTCAAAAGTTTGGGATCACCCAGACAATTGCGTGTCTTCCATGAAAAATCACACTTTTATTTATCAAATGAATATAAAATATAGTCAAGACATTGACAAGGTTAGAAATAATGATTAATATTTGAAGTATTAATTTTGTTCTTCAAACTTCAAGCTCAAAGGAAGGCCAGTTGTATAGCTTATATCACCAGCATAACTGTTTTCAGCTGTGCTAACATAATTGCACAAGGGTTTTCTAATCAGATATTAGTCTTCTAAGGCAATGATCAAACACAATGTACCATTAGAACACTGGAGTGATAGTTGATGGAAATGGGCCTCTATACACCTCTGGAGATATTTCATTAGAAACCAGACGTTTCCACCTAGAATAGTCATTTACCACATTAACAATGTATAGAGGGTATTTCTGATTAATTTAATGTTATCTTTATTGAAAAAACAGTGCTTTTCTTTGAAAAATAAAGTCATTTCTAAGTGATCCCAAACTTTTGAACGGTAGTGTATGTACATATATATATATTATATATATATATGTACATATATGTGTGTATATACAGGACTGTCTCAGAAAATTAGAATATTGTGACTCAGACCAAAGTAAAAAAAAGATTTATAACAGCTGAGTGTTTGTCAAGGCTCAGGAAACCCTGCATGTTTGTTCGAGTTAAAATTACACATCAAGTGATTTGTTTACCCCCATTAGTATTTTTTTTTTTGATATTCTAATATTAAGATAGGATATTTTTGTTTTTTTTTAAGCTGGCCATAATCACAATATTAAAAAGATAAAAAGGCTTGCAAATATTTCATTGATTTGTAATGAATCCAGAAATGCATGACATTTTTGTTTTAATTGCATTGCAGAAAATAAAGAACTTCATCACAATATTCTAATTTTCTGAGACAGTCCTGTATATAGATGTACATATATGTGTGTATATATACATATCCAAGACTCTCAGATTGATGCGAGTCATGGTAAATTATGTTCCATGAAAATAAAGTAAATAGTGTTCCTTACCTTTTTCATTTTGCAGATGTAGCATCGTTTATGGGAAACGTTTCAGACAAGAATCGACACGTCAAACAAATCAATGGGTTACGTTTGACCCAATTTGGTTTAATGTGGCGCCGACTCAATGCTGGGTTAACATGACCCCATACCCATGGGGAGGAAACCAGTTAGAACCAGTTAGAACCAGCACAATGTCTGTTGGTGTTATTGTCATATTACTGTTATTTACCCAAACTGAAGTATGGAATAGTTGCAAACTGGTGATTTGTAATCTTATTATCTAATATATTTTATCCCCTTGTTAAGTATGGAGGACTTGAAATGACTAAAGTATAAATAAATAAATAAATGCATGAATAAATATAGGAATAAATAAATAAATGCTTAAATAAATGTTTAAATAAATAAATAAATACAGGAATAAATAAATAAATGCTTAAATAAATGTATAAATTAATACAAGAATAAATGTATAAATAAATAAATGAATACATGTATAAATAAATACAGGAATGAATAAATATAAGTTATAACTCAACAGGACATCATTAAATAAATGTATTTCTACATTTCTGTATTTCTTCATTTATTTATGTCTCTATTTATGTGTCCACACATATTTCTTCATTTATTTATGTCTCTATTTGTGTGTCCACACGTATTTCTTCATTTACTTATGCGTGACATTTACGTGTCATTATATTCAAATGAGCTGGGGAGATTTATTTTTACTTGAGTCATTTTAAGTCCTCCATAGTTAAGATCCTCACTAGCAATAGATTATCTTGCTCTTGGGCCTAACATCGCAACTTAATACCTTAAAACCAAGACTTCACCTTGAGCAATGCCTTAGAGAAGTAAAAGCGACCAAAATATACCGAAAAATGTCTTCACTGTCAATGTCGAATCTCAAATTGGTCCTCAAAATACACACAAACATGCACACGCACACAACGCGGTCATTTTACGCAAACAAAATACTCCCAAAGAAGAGCAAAGTTCAACATTTAGTGTCTTTATAAAACAGATTTGCAAAATATAGCCAAGGCTCATTCATTTAAATATGCATAAATAGCAAGAAAATACTTTCCCATTTCAATTCAAATAATTTTTTAAACTTCTTTATACACAAATCAGAGATGGACATTATATGAAAAACGGGGCTTAAACCCTCTTGATTTGTTGCAGCAGAGAAAACACAAGCATACCGTATAGCTGAAGCGACAGAAAATATGCATATCCTCTGAAGACACATATTCATAAACATTAAAACAAAATCGTATTCAAGTCTGTGAAATATCAAAGTACACATCTTTGGATGGGTGCCTTTTTAAGATCAATATATATATATTTTGTACATCAGCAACGTAACCGTAATTAACAACACCATGGCCAAAAAGTGTGTGTCTATGTACAATAGTGCAGACGAGGAGCTTAAATCAGAACAAGGCAGTGAAAGGCTAATAACAAATGTCCTTATTTATTAGACTTCAAGTGGGTTCCCTTTGTTTTGGAATATCATGAAATAACAATGTCAGGATTAAACATACTTACAGGACATGTGCCAGACTACACCCTGCTCTAATAAACAATTTAATGTTTTATTTATATTTAAAGCATTGGTCCTTTTCTAACACTTAAAACACAACTTTTCAAAATAAAACTCACTGTGATTGGTATATATAAACCTATTTAAATCGTATTTTATAAATTTATCTCTACTTCTCTTCCCATTCGTTGTGAGACTGCAATGTTATAAAAAAAAACGTTTCTACAAATTAATGTTTGACTATTTTTGCCTATGTAATCTTTTATTTTACATTTATCACAATCAATAATTCAGCATTGTAATAATTTCAAAAGATCTTATATTTGACTGCATACCAACACTTTTCAGTATAAAAGCCTCATCGCATCTTGCTTATTCATTTTTAGAATTAATAGCATTTTAGACAACCTTGTGGATGAATAATGCAAATATTATTGATAACAGCATTTTGATATGTTTTCCTCATTCGCAGCGTCAAACTGTTTCCCTCCTCTTAAGTGCTCGAAATATTTGTAAACAATTTTTGAACATGACATCTTTGAAATGATTTAATTAGACTGTCTGACCATGAAAAAAAAAAATATATATATACAAGTCTGTTTTTCGACTCAGCAGGCTTCAAAAGATTCACTGTCGCTTTTTAAAAAAGGTGCCTTTCGCCTCCGGGACCCGAAACAGACCCGGAGGTTCAAGAGACTTTCTTTCTTGTCTTTTTGTGTGTTTTCCTCCCACAGACCACAGCTCACTTGGCCGCCTCGGGGATGGGCGGAGCGCGCTCCAGTCTCATGGTCCAGGGGTCAGAGGTCGCAGCGTAGAACGGAGAGTGGCTGAGCGCCTCTTCTCCGGCCAAGGCGAAGGCAAACACCCCCCTCTGCCTCCCTGCTCCGGCCTTCTCCTCCTCTGCTCGCCGGTCCTCCTTCAGGCCCGGACCCCTGTCGCCGAGCATCTCTCCAAGTCCGTGACTCTTGACTCTCTGGTACGCCGGGCTGAACCCGCTCTCCTCAAAGCGGCTGGGGGCGGCGGTCGGGGGGCACAGGAAGCCGCCGGTGGGCGTGGAGCGCCAAGCGGCCGGTTTCCTGCCTCTCCTGGGGCGCGAGATGCGGCAGCTCTGCCTCTTGATGTGCCGATGGAGGTGGTCGGAGCGCGTGAAGCTCTTGTAGCAGTGCTCGCACTGGTACGGCCGGACGCCCGTGTGGATACGCAGGTGGTTCTTCAGGTCGTAGTTGTGGACGAACTTGGAGTTGCAGTGGAGGCAGATGTAGGGCCGCTCGCCCGTGTGCTTCCTCATGTGGATCTTCAGCTTGTCTTGTCTGGGAAAAGAACAAAACCGCATGTTTTTACACGTTGTGTTAACATGAAGGAAAGGGGAACACGGACATTGCAATATTGCTTCTCTTTGCGTTTTTAGATCTTCTCGTGCACATACAAGTGAGTTTTAAAAACAGATGATTTGTCTCAACTGACAACATTTAAAGGTGGAAAATATGGCAAAGCGGGCGGATGTTGGTGAGTGACATCACGAACGCGAAGAAACCAGCGGAAGGGGCTTTCCACTTTGAGCTCTTTGATATTCAGATTTGGTGAAAACACATTAACCTCAGTCAAAAGAGCACGGGCTACTTTCCCGTGAACAACCCGGTGCTTTGAAGTCAAAACGCAGGAGGATCTCCAGAGGATGTCTGTGCGGCCCGTTAACACGACGACGCTCTCCACATACCTGGTGAACCGGACTTCACAGATAGTGCACATGTAGGGTTTCTCCCCCGTGTGCGTCCTCATGTGTCGCGGCAGTTTCCCGGCCCCTTGGATGACCTTGTTGCAGATCGGACACTGCTGCGACGCTTTGGGCTTCATCTTCCTCTCCTCCTCCAGCTGCCAGGGAGGGAACAGCGCCCCCAGGTGGGACGCGGAGCTCAGGAAGCTCAGGTACGACCGGAAGTCGGCCTCGTCCTTTATGGGACCCAGAGCGCGAGCTTCCGACTGCAGCGACCCGGCGTTGGCGGCGCCGCCGCCGCCGAGGCCCGAGCTCACGAACTCCTTCAGGAAGTCGCCGTGGAGCAGACTGAGCGGGATTTCCTCTTTCACCTCCTCCTTTACGATCCCTCTTTTGGCCGCCAGATCGAGGGGCCTCGAGGCGTCGAGCGGAGCGGGGAAGACGCGGGGCGGCCTGGTTTGCTGCGGAGCCCCGACGTGGGGATGCTGGTGGTGGGCGGGGGTCAGGAGCTTGGGGAAGGTCGGGAACTCGGCGGCCCACATGGAGGGGTAGAAGCCGGGCAGGAGGGGAGAGAAGCTGACCCTCCGGTCCAGTGCGGACATCCGGGGGTAGAGGCTCTCCTGGAGGAGCGACTCGATGGAGAAATCCTTCAACGTCCGACTCTCCGGACTCTCCTGCAACACAACACGGCATCATCCGCGTGAGAACTTTAAACGTGTTTCTTCTTTTTTTGGGCATTGAATTATGAACATGTTGGCGTTAGTTGCATGCAAATTGGATAAAGATTGACCGTGCTATGGTAAAAAGAAGATTTTGACTTTTCCATGACCTTGACCTTGAACTTTGACCCGATTGATCCCAAAATATAATCAAATGGTCCCCGGATAATAACCAATCATCCCACCACATTTCATGCGATTCGGTTTAAAACTTTTTGTGTTATGCGAGTAACACGCATACAAATAAATAAATAAATGAATAAATAAATAAATAAATAAATAAATACACAGCGATCAAAACATAACCTTCCGCATTTTCAATGCGAAGGTAATTAACAGAATTTTTCAAAGTATTCACCTGTTTGCCTCTCGCGGCGTCCGGAGACGGAGACGCCGGTCGGCGCCGGTCAAACTGCTGGCGGTACTCGGAGGTGCCGGGCGGCGGCGAGCCCCCCGCCCCCGGCGGCGTCCGCTCGCCCCTGCTCTCCGACGTCCGCAGCGACCCCTCGCTGACGTCGTCCTCCTCGTCCTCCCGCTCGTACTTCCTCGAGCCCTCGTCCTCCTCTTCCTCCTCCTCTTCCTCCTCCTCCTCCTCTTCCTCCTCGTCGTCCTCCGCTCTCCTCCCGCCGCCGCCGCTGTCCATGATCTCCAGGCAGACGTTGACGATGCAGGGGATCTCCAGCATCCGCGCCGCGTTCAGGATCTCCTTGACGTTGGACGCCGTCACGGTCAGCGTGGACGTGTAGGCGAACTCCAAGATGGCGGTGAGGGGATCCGGGGCCACGAAGTCCAGTTGGTACACCGTCGCCGCGTGGTGGCGGTGGTCGCCGCCGTCGGCCGCGGCCGCCGTGAAGAGCTTCTTGAAGTACTGGCTGCAGGCGGCCAGCACCGAGCGGTGGGTCCGGTACTCCTGGTCCCGGACGACGAGCACGACGTCGCAGAGCAGCCCGGCGCGCCGCTGCTCGTTGAGGCCGCAGAGGACGTCGCTGCTGTGGTTGGGGAAGGGGATCCCGATCAGGTCCTCCTCCCTGTGGTGCACCATCCTCCTCTCGGTTGTTACCTGGACAGAAGGCAGCGACAAGGAGCGTTCAGAGGGTCAAACCGAAGGAGAAGGCGTTCTCTCGGAGCCTCCATTCATCCTCACTATTTTAACTGGACTGATCGTCTCGTCTTTAGTGCCGTGCCATGTTATAAATCTCGGGGAGTCGTTCAGAAGCCTGAAGGTCATGTACCAACAACAGTTTTGAAGGTTTTTAGAGAATCCTCCAAGAATTTTTAGTCCGACTGGATACAAGAATGAATATTTAATCAAACTTTCTTGTTTTCTCATACATTTCCATAGTTTCCACAGTATTTCCTTATTTAAATTGGTTTTAAACCCAATTTTGTACACCCCAAAAAACATGACGGCGCTATCCATATGACAGATAGTATGATTAAGCCTTGTAATATTTGTTCATGCTGTCTTCGAAAAGAGGCTTTGACCTCAGTCAGATATGAATAAATCAGGAGAAATGTCACAAGGGTAGCATCTCTGTGTAAAGATATATAACTAAAGAAAGTTCTTATTGCGCATCCAAGTGTTTATTTGTCTAAAAATACCCGGAGAACGATACAGCGATTCCTCTTAACATCATCTTTGATTTCCTGTTGCCAGTTGATGATCGGTCACAGTCAATATCACGTTAGAAATCCACATCGACGAGTCAGGATCATGAACATTTAGTCGTCACAGCGAGGAAGCAGCACTCGATGTTATCGCTGTGATTGTCTTGAGCAGGAAGTGCCAGCAGCACAGCGATGATGGCAAATAAAGCAAATAACTAGAACGGGCACTCGGTAGAGCGCATACCTTCACATATCACAAGATTGGGCATTGAATTATGAACATTTTGGCATTAGTTGCATGCCAATTGGATAAATGGTAAAAAGAAGATTTTGACCTTTTCATGACCTTGACCGTGACCTTTGACCCGATCGATCCCAAAATCTAATCAAATGGTCCCCGGATAATAACCAATCATCCCACCAAATTTCATGCGATTCGGTTTAATACTTTTTGACTTATACGAATAACACGCACATACAAATAAATACACGGCGATCAAAACATAACCTTCCGCATTTTCAATGCGAAGGTAATAAAGCACTTCATTATTCTAAAACACTGATTTAAAGAGTGCAATAGGAGAGCCACGTTCTCTACATCTCATAGAGAAAGGATGTTCTGAAAGTGTTGATATCTGAGTGTGGATGGAGGCCTCTAAGCAAAGCCGGTATTGTTAACAACACAATGAGTGACAGTCTCTCTTTATTAAAAGATACCGTCGGCTCGTGTGTGTGCCATCTGTGCAGCGAAGGCGACACGCGGTAAATACAGCGCGTCTCATCTTCAGCACGCATCGCCGTCTTGTGATATTTATTCTCGAATGTGCCGTCACGATTTCGTGTTTTCGCCCGCGTGAGTCGGGGAGGCCCGTCGCCTCCACGCCGCGCTAAACGGAGCGGACGATGTTGTTGTCTCCGCTCGACGCTCGATGAGAAGCGCGTGAGAAAACTCTGCGATAAAGCGCGCGGCGCTCGTCCCTCTCGTCTCCACCGGCGCGAAGCAAGCCGATACCCGCATGTGAACAACGCCTTCGTGCTCTTGGGATGTGGTGAGAGGCGAAGAGAACACCGAAAGAGGTCAGATGGTACTCTAGATACCGTATCCTGTCGACACGCTGACTCCTGCAGTCTCTCCTCTCGCGTTTGATTCACATCTCTGTGACCGAGCGCTCGGCACATCTCCGTCCACTTTCTGTTCAAAGCCGCCGTTCCTCAGCTGCCTGAGCGACCTGTTGGTTCACTCAACACTTTACTCAGCACTTTACTTTGTTTTCCCCCTGTATATTTAGTATTAATATTAGTATTTAGTTTTTATTTTTTACATTTTTTAATAATTATTTTTATTGATGCTCTGATGTGCACCGCTGCCGTGATTTTTTAAATGTCCCCACTGTGGGACGAATAAAGGAACATCATATCATATCATATCACATCACATCATATCATATCATATCACATCACATCATATCACATCATATCACATCATATCACATCACATCACATCACATCATATCACATCATATCATATCATATCACATCACATCATATCACATCATATCACATCATATCACATCATATCACATCACATCATATCACATCATATCATATCACATCATATCATATCATATCACATCACATCATATCATATCATATCACATCACATCATATCATATCATATCACATCATATCACATCATATCACATCACATCATATCATATCATATCACATCACAAGGGATCTAAGGGGACGAAAATATATATATTTCAGAAAATCCCGTAGTTCACCTGCAGGTATACAACTTGGATACCAATCTTACATGTAGTTTATTCTTGTCCATCTTGTTGCTAGGTAACTGTTGCTATGTTCATGCCATTGATACAGTGCGGTCATAATTGAAATGTCTCCAGAGGGGGGGGGGGGTATAAGATACAGGCCCACAGACCGACTGCAGAGAGCGATACTCAAACTCCTCCGATGGGAACACTGGAACAAAAGAGCGGCAAAGGAAAGTGGCCGGCTGATGAAATCATATGTTTGGAAGAAATAAATAATGAATAATGAACCGAGAAGGGAATTCTATCCGTATCGATGTTTCAGACAAACCCCACAGAGTTGTGCAACTCCTGTGCGATGAGCTCGGCTCACGACGCGGCTCACCGATCTATTAGATTTCACACAGCAACATCCATACAAGTCACAGCCTGGGTAGAAGGAGAACGGATCGCCAGTGAGAGAGCAGCGGAGAGATCGGATGGCTCTGAAAGTTCCCCAACAGGTCGCACACACAGCGGCCGAGGGGCCCCTCCCTGCAGCGGCCTGCCAAGGCAAACAATAGAGGAGCTCGGAACAACAGCGAGAGGATGGGAAGGAGTCTGAGTGGGAGGCCTCGGCCAACCCGCCGTCACTCCTTCGCCCTCCGTGCATCCCACCCACTCCTGGAGCGACGAGGCACGTGCTGCCGGCGCCGGTTGTTCGCCCGGTGACCACGCCCCTCGGTTCCCACTGCGAGCGCCGGCCCCTAATTACAACGTGGACAGGATCTGAGGAGGATGTGCCACGTGGACAGGGAGGGGAGGAGGGCACCGCGTTCCCACCGCAAGGTCCTGGAGCGACATGTCATCAGCCAAACAGCCGTAACCCTTCACTCCCCCTGCCAACCCCACCCAACCCCAACCCACCCCACCCAACCCCACCCAACCCCACCCCGTCCACCAGACCCAGCAGCAGGGTGGGGTCGCCTTGGGAACGGGCCCTGAGGATTACGGTTCAAGTCCTCCGGCTCCGGGTCAAGTCGGGGAAGGACGACTTCTTTCTGATTAAACCCACTCAGCGTCCGCCTGTAACAACCTGCCAACATTAGGGGGCGAGATTGTTTTATAAATAAAGAGTCTGGATTATATGTTGTCGCAGACTTCAGCTGTGGCCCCTACCGCCGTTCATCACACCTGCTTCACAGAATTAAATTAACTTTACAGGAATTTCAGGAAAACTACTCATCCCCCGGTATCAGCTCGGTTGTCGACGTGACCTCTGACGGAGAGGCTCGCCGTCCCGTCTCGTCTCCCCGGCTTCCCGCCACCTCTCCTCTCGCGCCGCACTGAGTCACCAACACTTTCAACTCAGCACTCCCACCCCAAACTATGTGTCAACTCCTTTCCGCGTCGTCTTTCTCCCAAGAACTTCATCTGCTTTCCGGGATCTGACCACCACCACCACCACCACCACCTCTCTCTCCCACCTCCTAATTATTCTCCTCCTCCTCCTCCTCCTCCTCCTCCTCCTCCTCCTCCTCCTCCTCCTCCTCCTCCTCCTCCTCCTCTCTCTGCCCCTGCTGCAGCTGTATCATCATTATGCCTCGAGTAGAACGGTTAACTCGTCCCCAGCCCTGACCGCTCAGGCCACAAATCAGCAGCTAATGTCCATCTCAACCCGTGTCAGGGCCAGACACTCATTTGGCCTGTGAGCTGCAGGTCTAGTTTATCCCTGTCAGACCAGCGTCCACCTGACCCACCTGCTAAATCACCAGCAGCCAAAGTGTGTCACCAGCAGCCCAGAGCAAACACCTGCTGCAGCAGTCACAGATGGACAATAACGCATCGTATTGACAGGCAGAATCCAGCCCTTATTAGGAGAAGACATTGATTTGACCTCCAGTGTTCGCGAGTCTATTAGCACCTGGACAACCGTGCACCTGACACCTCCTTGGTTGGAGTTTTAAATGACAATTGTCTGGAGCCTATCGGCTGCTAGGGGGAGTTTTTAAACTCTTAATTGCTGTCAACACGACGCTCGTTACACAAACTGGGTTGTGTGGTTATCTTCACGATAATGATGAGATGTCACGGACACATTTGAGCATTTATCCGCACAGGTTTGGTTTAAAAGTTGAGGATCGCTTGAAACTTATTAATGGAAAGTTTCCACAGAGTTTGGTGCACATTTATTCCATATTTACACTGTTATAAAACAAATGTTAGAATTTATTGTGCTGTCATACATATTATAAATGTAAGTGCGGCATTACTTTTATTAGATATTAACAATGTGCCTGTAAGTTCAATACATTACTAATGTGTGGTACTTTAAATAACAGAGATTCTTGTAAAACATGCGTGTCGCGATAAATAAATTATTAGATTGAATTTGTCACTGCTATTACTAATAATCTACAATTTATGCCTTTCATTAATAATAAAGTTGCGATTATTATCAGTGTAGTAAAATGAAATATTTGGAGAAAAACACTGAATCTGGTCTCAAGAGATGTGGAGGCCGGTTTAATGGCTCTGCTCCTTAAAGAGCCGGCATGTCATCTCTGGAGCCCTCAGGGGCCCCTCAGCTATACACACCATTATTTCTCTCACCCCCAAAGTAAACAAAAGTTTATGGCTGATGAATATCGGTGATTTAAGAATGTTGCTTCTAGACTTTCTGCTGTCTAGAAGACAGATATCTATTGTTTTTGCATGACCGTGGGTTTTTCTACACATGTTTGAATAAAGAGCCCTGTCACGTCTTTGGGAATATAAAATATAATAATATAAATCAAAAATATATTTTCTAACTCAGGGATAAAATTGAAGTTTTATAATCAAGCCGTTTATTTCAAGCCTCGTTGAACATGTAAATAAAAGTGAGTGAACAAAAGTAATACGCCTTCATTCAAACTTACTGTAGCTAATGAGATATTATCAAATTAATTTATTATGATCTATAATTAATGTTTTGTCTTGCTGAGTATACTAACCTACCCTACTCTTTTAAAGGGACTTAATCAATATTACAGTATTTGACACAATGTAAAAAGCAGAACCCTTAATAAACATTTTTACATGCAGCTTAATTTCTTGTATTTTTTTTCCCCCTCTTAACTAAATTATATACATTTCTTACAATTGTCGTGCTCATAAATTCAATGAGCAATACAAACAAATCCTAATACGTGAATGACAATCAAAAACTGGTTAACAAGTTGGATGATGCTCCTGGTGATTGTGTAACGATGAGGAAAGAGGTCCATAAGCTGGCGAACAACAGTCGGTTGTAAACAGTAATTTACAGCTCAGTCTCAAATCCATAACATGTTTGGAAGTTGTCCCCTCTCACAGACATGCCCTCTACCTGTGTGAATTACCTGAGTATTTACTCGGATTTAAAGGAGAATATCGCATAGATATGGAACATCTAAAAGTGCAGTGTATAATTACTGTTGGAGACAAAACACATACTTACGCTCACTTAAACTACTACGTCTGACATACCCGTGACGGGCAGTGATGCTATAAACGCTCATGCTATTTCCAGAGTTTTACAGCACAATATTTACACGACAGCCCAAATGATGACATGAGTCATTAAGTGACTTTATGGACCTGTGTGCACCTCGTCAGGCCTTTATGATCTGGAGCGACAACACTCTTTACAGATGGGACACTGAGTGCTGCACGTGTGCTCACACGCTGCCTCTGAAACAGTGGGACACACACTTGTTTGCCTATACGCACGGACACACACCCATGTGCATACGCCAACACTCTGGCTTCCACGTGAATTCACACATGTCTTGATACGTTTGCCAGCATTCCACAGCTTTCAGCACCCATCACCTACCGTGCCTTCAGTTTCTCGATTCCCCTCACGTGTCTTTGTATTTCCAGACTACTCAGAGGCTCTGTTGCTCCTCGCTTGACCTCTCAGCATTGCCCTTTTAAAAAAAAAATATTCAATCACAGCTGCCTCTCTCTTTGCCAGTCCGTCAAACAGTCAGCCGGGCGGTCGGTTCACTCACGGGGTCCCCACGCCGGCCACGGATGCCCATTCACAAAAATACATTGAGAAAAACACCCAAGGAGGAATATCCAATTGAGAGAAGCTCAAGCGGCGCAAACAGAGGAGAGCAGAGTGTGATTCTCGGGTCTGTCTGTGGAGCAGAGTGGCGGCAGCGAGGAGTCGAGAGCCAGGCGCACTGTGGTGTGTGGCTCGTGGAGGACGAGCGAGAGAGAGAGAGGGAGGGAGGGAGGGAGGGAGGGAGGGCAGCAGCACTGCGCTGTGGAGATGTCGCACCACTAGTTTTTATAGCAGGGTGGGTAGCTGGAAGATAATAATACCCCGTCCTCCTCCACAACACAAGTTTAAGCGCACTGTGTAATAAGCCCATGGCGCAGACACCCTCTGATTTAGGTCAGACGAAATGAATTTTTAGTTGTGTTAGAGTGGATTTTTTTGGTATCAAGGGTGAAGAAACTCGAAAGGGGTTGTTTAGGGAGACTGAGGGAGGGTGGAAAATAAAAAGAGGAAAGGAGAAAGAGAGGGAAAAGTCAGTAAACTATTTGTGCACCTCTTGTGGTTATTCTCAAGCGGAGATGAAGCGATGCAGAGGACTCAGAGAGTCACTCAGAGGCAGCTGCAACTTAAAGCCAGTTAGTTTTCAGTTGTACACCTGTTTAAAAGAGAGTCCTCCTATGCTCACTTTCCTTTATAAACAACCCAATAAGTATCAGGCTCTTTGAGACATGTGCGCATGTGTTTAGACTATGAAGGGTTAAAGACCACAAGGTGCAGCCCCCATAAACACTCAGTCACAGCAGACTAATTACTGAAGAAGCATGGACAGGCTTTAGCCTGTGGCCCCCTGCGGTCACAACCCTGTAAAACCGTCTGGCTCGGTGAATGGTGTTCCCTTCGAGGGGAAAGATTACGTAAAAACAGAATTGAACCACAAACGCTGACAAATACCACCACCTGTCTGCAGACCTACTTTCTCTGGCGTGGAAACGATGTTTTCTTTAACCGAGGTTTCAAAAACCGGGTTGAAGAGAGCAGAAGGCCGCAACGTCAGATTCCGGTTTTGAGTCAGAAAGTCGCCGAAGGAGGGTAACAGTTGGCGAGCGCACCGCCAGCACCTCGAGAGGAGGAGGAGGAGGAGGAGGCGTTTATGCAGAAAGGTGTAGGAATAATCCATTCTGTGTGGACTTGGGTTCAGGAGAGGGAGTCTGTCGAGCAGGTGACTGGGGAAATATTACGAGAAGATGTGGAGAGAGCTCGCCGTAACAACAAATGAATGGAGAGCATATGGCTAACAATACGACTTCCTCATGTCATGTGTGTGTAGGTGTGTTTGTGTGTTTTGTGACAACACAGCAAGAACGAGAGAAAGTTCCTTTGTTTCCTTTGTCTTCCACAGACGGACCAAATATTATGACATATAGCACATTCACAGGATCTGAAACAGCCACTGGGTTTTCTTGAATGACATCATTAAACATGCGCCTTTGAATTAGTGATCTTAAATATTTTTTTATTAAGTTTACAATAAATAAATACATAATAATAATAAATTAAATTAAATTAAATTAAATTAAAAAATGATTATTATTATTATTACTTAACCCTCCTGTTAGCTTCACATGTACTCACATATTTGACCCTTGGGGTCAATTTGACCCCAGCAATTAAAACCTCCAGAAAATTATTAGAATTTATATTGTTTACCAAGTTTAAGTGTGAGGTACTTTATGTTTGTTTGTTGACTACCTAAATAGCCCTTTAAATAAATAAAAAAGTTGATATTTCTTATATGTTTGACACGGTGACAAACAGCCTGGGGTCAAATTGACCCCAAAGAAGAATATGTGTTCCCAGTTGTCCCCAAACAATTAGGAAAAGTCATGAAATATGAAGCAAAAAAAAAGTCAATTTCTTTTTTGTTGAGACGTTAAACATTGAACGGGGTCAAATTGACCCCAAAGGTAACAGGAGGGTTAAAGCAGAAAGGCTTTACCGCCCGGGCATAATAAGTATCCATATATAAGTCGTCTCTGCTCTTCCATCTGAGAAGTGACGGCCCAGCCTCACGACTCACTCCTGTCGCTATGCCTGGTTTTAATGGGTGAGTTGAATGAAAACGTTCCCCCCGTCGAGTTGTCATGAAGGAGGAAATTAGCTATGAAGAATAAAACATTGCTTTTGTCCAAGGCTGTAAACATGTTATCATTTTGTCAGGCATCTTAACATCGAGGTTGATGGAGATCAACGGTGGTCAATTACGGCGAGAGCCTCATAAAGCCATTAAAAAGAAAACTGCAGTTTTTGCCACTTCCTTATTGGCTTCATTTTTCAGACCCGGAGGTTGTGGCTCTGGTTTATTTTACGCTTCAGGAAGTCTACGTTTGGTCCGACAGACCTAAACACAAAACCGTGGTACGGATGCTAAACTAAATTTGATTATCTAACATACAATTAAGAAGCAAATCTTTGCATCTTCTCCTCCATAAAAGGTAGAAAACGCAGTCAGTCCTTGTTATCTTCGTCGCTACTCGGCCTTCAAATCTACAAAAATACTTCCAAGTGAATCATCTGAACGAGCTCCTCTCTGACATCAGGACGGCAGGACGTCTCTACAGCTTCCGCCGGGAACTAAAAACACATCTTTTCCGACTATATCTGGATTAAAACACAGATTAGCACTCCAGTGGCTCTTAAATAGCTCTATTATGGTACTTTTATAGTTTGACTATGTTGAGGAAATGTTACTTCCTGTATTCTTGTTGTTCTCAGTTTGTCCTCTCGGTTGATGCACTTATTGTAAAAGCGTCTGCTAAATGACGTGTGATGTAATAATGAATCATAACCGACCATCAGACAGGGGAAGCAGTCACATTGAGTGGAGTTAACTCCCCCAACAAGGAGGCATCCCAGTGGACATCAGACTGCTATGCCCACTTCCCTTTGGGCGAAAACATAAAGCACTGAAGCAGACCGCAGCCCTGGTGGTTTACACTGTTCTGTACGGGGTGAAAGCTGAGGCCGGCTCACATCGGCATCTCGTATATATAAACAGGGTTCGCCACTAACTGCTAGCAGGCCGGCCAGACGGCCAGAACAACAACACTCGCCATCGCGTAAGACGGGCTATCTATTCTAAACACGCCGCCGCTGTAAGTGCTACCTGTGTGGACCGCTTTGCTCTAAACTCTGCAGACATGGAGGATACACTCGTTTGCCTCGCAGCTCTCATGTGTTTCAGCAGGGCGACCAGACGTCCTCTTTCCCCCGGACGTGTCCTCTTTTTGAGACCTAAAAAATGCGTCCGGCAGGGATTCCAAAACAACTGCCGCTCCCATAACGCACTACGCGATGTGCGTAGTGCACCAAGTCCTGAGGGGGCGCCACAAAATAGGCAACAAAAAAAATCCTCATAGTTACAATAATTATAATGCCGATATTATTTCAGTCTAGAACTAGAACGGGCACTCGGTAGAGCGCATACCTTCACATATCACAAGATTGAGCTTTGAATTATGAACATGTTGGCATTAGTTGCATGCCAATTGGATAAAAAGAAGATTTTGACCTTTTCATGACCTTGAACTTGACCTTTGACCCGATCGATCCGAAAATCGAATCAAATGGTCCCCGGATAATAACCAATCATCCCACCAAATTTCATGCGATTCGGTTTAATATTTTTTGTGTTATGCGCGTAACCCGCATACAAATAAATAAATAAATAAATACACGGCGATCAAAACATAACTTTCCGCATTTTCAATGCGAAGGTAAATAGTAGGCACCTTTTAGGCATGTATATCACAAAACAGGCAGAACAAGAGAGATGTTTAATCGCTCAGCCCCCCTCCTCGAGACGAAGTGTCCTCTTTTTCACAAACTCAAATCTGGTCACCCTAGTTTCAGGCCAACACACAGCTACCCAGCGCGGCAGACGCATCGCGAGCGTGGAATCGATTCTGTTACCGGGTCAAAGAACGGGGGGAAATGATCCCGGCGCTTCTGCGTTTCTGTATTTACGTCGGTGTGTAATCACGGGGCCGGGCGACGTTTCCTCTCCGCCCTCCGGCCTCCGCAGTGTGAGGCTCCACCGAGGTGAGAGAGGACCGAGGGGCCGGGCGAGAGTCATCTGTTGTGTCTGTGCGTCTGTCTGGCGGCTCGGCATACCTGTTTACCGCCACCTGCTGCGCCCAGCACGGCGCATGTACCGGGCCACCAGATTGGCACTTTGCAGGGGGGCGGGTGGGGGCGGGTGGGGGTGTGAAGCGTCATTACACCAGGTTGATATCATGGTGACTTTGATGCTGTACAATATCATACACAGAAATGACTCTGACTTATTTGAAGCAGCAACACAGCCACACACCGTGGAGCACCGTGTCTCACTCGCAGGCTCGTTACCTTCGCATTGAAAATGTTTTGATCGCCGTGTATATATTTATTTATTCATTTATTTATTTATTTATTTGTATGCGTGTTACTTGCATAACACAAAAAGTATTAAACCGAATTGCATGAAATGTGATAGGATGATTGGTTATTATCCGGGGACCATTTGATTCGATTTTGGGATCGATCGGGTCAAAGGTCAAGATCAAGGTCATGAAAAGGTCAAACTCTTCTTTTTACCATAGCGCGGTCAATTTCTATCCAATTGGCATGCAACTAATGCCAACATGTTCATAATTCAATGCTCAATCATGTGATATGCGAAGGTATGCGCTCTACCGAGTGCCCGTTCTAGTTGTTATTATGAATTTGGTTCCTTGAACGTTAAGACCTGCACTCGGACAGAACGCTGGTTAATATTATTATATTCACATTATTTGTCATAAAATATCTTGGATTTAAAAAAAAGCTGTTTCCCTTCTCTACTTACATATGGGGATTTGACATGTCAAATCTGTTATTTTGTTCCAGGAACATGAAGGTTTGTTAACACTCGGGTGGCAGCGCCACCTAGTGGCCGGAGTAATGACGACTCGTCTGTCGTTTGCAAAGTCAACGCGAAAAAGTCGGCGTAGGCAGGAGAGGGGTCGGGTAAAAATGGAAAAACACAATGTCTTTGATTATAAACTAAAGGAAACACACGTATTAATATTATGTCCATTTAAACCAGTAGATCCCCATAAAGGCTACACACTGGAGCTATAACCTCAATAACAACGCCATTTTAACACAAATAATCTTTCCGTGAATCATTTTTTGTGTCGTTTTTCGACAGTTGTTATTACATTTCAGATGAGTTGTTGGTAATTCTGCCCCACAGGTTCACCCAATGTCTCCTGGAAGGCATTCATGTTGTTCCATTAGCTGGAAGTGGCAGTAAACAACTGGTTTAAAATCACGTGGCAATGTGTAGATGGCGAAATAACGTGGAAAAAACGACCCCGGCTCACGGTTATCAGAGCTTCCCTGAATTAATAACTGCAGACACAGATAAGACGACTCAGTTCCTTCACCAGGTGTGGCCTGGTGTGGGAGAGAAGCAGGAAAGGGAGGCAATCATCCCCCGACTGTCCAGAGATAGAGCATCGCAGCCTCCCAGGGCTCCACCCCCTGTCTCCAGTCCAAGGACAGACACACACACACACACACACACACACACACACACACACACACACACACACACACACACACACACACACACACACACACTCACACACACACACTCACACACACACACACACACACACACACACACACACACACTCACACACACACACTCACACACAGACACCCACACACACTCACACTCACACACACACACACACACTCACACACAGAGACGCAATGTTGCTTAAACACAAAGGGAGGCAGGCGTGTGTGAAACCCGCCGTCCGCTCAATCACAGACACACACACCTGTGTGCCGGGTCATTAGGACTCACCTTGGGGGGGGGGGGGGGGGACTGACCTGTCCGTATGCGCTTCAACTTCCTCCTGTTTTGTCTTCTTTCCAAACACCCTCATCAGTATCGGACGCTCTGCCAGAAGGGAGGTTAACCACACGAGCTCGTGGAGTCAGAGTTTCACAGGTGGCCGCGATGAACTCACCGCGTAGCGGAGCGTGAATGTACGTGATCATGTAATCATTCTTTATATTTTAGGCCAATTTTACAATGTGGACATTTATTTCGGACAAAAATTACGAGTAGTCGAACTTACAAGAATCCACTTTCACGTCGCTGCTTCAGAATGTCAGTATTGTGTTGCGTTTGTTTGATTTGCTTGGTGTGTGTGTGTGTGTGTGTGTGTGTTGGGAGGGTCGCAGGGCGAATGAGGACAACTCCTTGTGGTGATAACGAGAAGGAGGCCAGCCTTGGCGGGACAGCCTCTGTCTGCCCTCAGGTGTGTGTGTGTGTGTGTGTGTGTCAGCAGGAGAGCCCTCGGGCACTCTGGCACCTCCTAATTAAAACCAGTCAGGCTGCAGGGCAGGGGAGACGGATGCCTGTCATGGCGCACACACACACACACACACACACACACACACACACACACACACACACACACACACACACACACAGAACCCCTGCCCCCCCACCCCACACACACACACACCCTTTAACATGCACAGCGTGGTGGACCACATTGGACCACATGCACACAACACAAGTGTGATGCGTCGGTCAGCTGTCTGTGGACCCCCCCCCTCAGGTGTCACGCAGGTGACTCGTCCGTCTGACCCACGAGACAAAAGAGAAGCCGTAAAAATCCACTCAGCAGGAACATATTCCACATTAATAAAGCTGCCGACCCGAGACAAAGAAGACTTTGACATGCGCCATTGTTTTGTTACCCGACTGGTGTGTGTTTGACTTTCACGAGGGCATCGGTTACCATCGGTTACCATCGGCTACCATCAGCTACCATCGGTTATCATCGGTTACCATCGGCTACCATCGGCTACCATCGGTTACCATCAGTTACCATCGGTTACAATCGGCTACCATCGGTTACCATCGGTTACCATCGGCTACCATCGGTTACCATCAGTTACCATCGGTTACCATCGGCTACCATCGGTTACCATCGATTACCATCGGTTATCATCGGTTACCATCGGCTACCATCGGTTACCATCAGTTACCATCGGTTACCATCGGCTACCATCGGTTATCATCGGTTACCATCGGCTACCATCGGCTACCATCGGTTACCATCAGTTACCATCGGTTACCATCGGCTACCATCGGTTACCATCGGTTACCATCGGTTACCATCGGCTACTTAGCCTATTCGTCAATGAGCTTGTACCTGAAGCCTGATGGAGTTCGTTCAACACGTTCACCAGTGACACACACACTCTCACATGCCTCACACACACACACACACACACACACACACACACACACACATGCCTCACACACACACACACACACACACACACACACACACACACACACACACACACACACACACACACACACACACACATGCCTCACACACACACACACACACATGCCTCACACACACACACACACACATGCCTCACACACACACACATGCCTCACACACACACACACACACACACATGCCTCACACACACACACACACACACACACATGCCTCACACACACACACACACACATCCTCACACACACACACACACTTGCCTCACACACACACACACACACACACACACTCTCACATGCCTCACACACACACACACACACACACACACACACACATGCCTCACACACACACACATGCCTCACACACACACACACACACACACACACACATGCCTCACACACACACACACACACTCTCACATGCCTCACACACACACACACATGCCTCACACACACACACACACATGCCTCACACACACACACACACACACACACACACACACATGCCTCACACACACACACATGCCTCACACACACACATGCCTCACACACACACACACACACACATGCCTCACACACACACTCTGACATGCAGTCGTGACCCATCGTGGCGTCCAGATTGACACGCCTCTCTTCCTCCCAAGCTCAGAACGAGGCATAACTGTGCTGAATGTCCCCCCCCCCCCCCCCCCCACACACACACACATAGAGAGCACCGTGGTCCTATCCGGTGTGTGTGTGTGGATCCGGGCCCGCTGCTCTCCTTCCTCTCCCGGTGATGAGGTGGCGTCAGAAGGCCAGCGAGCCGAACCCACACACTCGTGTCTCTACAACCACCTCCAAGCCCCGCCTCCTCTCTCGCTGCCTCTCACTCAGGTGGGCGGAGCCACTTCTTCAACCCAGATCTTTCTTTCAGACATTATGAAATCGTGCTCTTTTTATTTCCTGCCTTCCGTCCGGCGCCCCGACGCTGAGTGACGTTCAGCTGTTTCCTGCTGACCTGCTGCACGAAGGAGGCCGAGAGTTCAGAGAGTCTCGTTGTCGCTCGTCACCCGGCTGGTGGGTTGCCCGTGGTTACGGAGGCCTATGTTCTATTATAGAGGTAACATTCAGGAAACGCCCACAATGTGTGTTCAATGTGTGTGTGTTCAATGTGTGTGTAGTCAATGTGTGTGTGTTCAATGTGTGTGTGTGTGTTCAATGTGTGTGTGTTCAATGTGTGTGTGTGTGTTCAATGTGTGTGTGTTCAATGTGTGTGTTCAATGTGTGTGTGTTCAATGTGTGTGTGTGTGTTCAATGTGTGTGTGTTCAATGCGTGTGTGTTCAATGTGTGTGTGTGTTCAATGTGTGTGTGTTCAATGTGTGTGTGTTCAATGTGTGTGTGTGTGTTCAATGTGTGTGTGTTCAATGTGTGTGTGTGTGTTCAATGTGTGTGTGTTCAATGTGTGTGTGTTCAATGTGTGTGTGTTCAATGTGTGTGTTCAATGTGTGTGTGTTCAATGTGTGTGTGTTCAATGTGTGTGTTCAATGTGTGTGTTCAACGTGTGTGTGTTCAATGTGTGTGTGTGTGTTCAATGTGTGTGTTCAATGTGTGTGTTCAATGTGTGTGTGTGTTCAATGTGTGTGTGTTCAATGTGTGTGTGTTCAATGTGTGTGTGTTCAATGTGTGTGTTCAATGTGTGTGTGTTCAATGTGTGTGTGTTCAATGTGTGTGTTCAATGTGTGTGTGTGTTCAATGTGTGTGTGTTCAATGTGTGTGTTCAATGTGTGTGTTCAACGTGTGTGTGTTCAATGTGTGTGTTCAACGTGTGTGTTCAATGTGTGTGTGTTGGGCTGTCAGATGTAGACGTGTGTGACCACTAGTTGATTTCGACCCTCTGGGGAAACAAAGCTCGTCATCGTCAGATCGCCGTCAGACGTCAGTCAGATCGTCGATCAGATCGCTCGTATCGCCGATCGTGACGCTCGACGTCAGACGCTCGTATCGCTCGTATCGCTCGTATAGCTCGTGACGTCAGCTCAGACGTCAGATCGTCATTATCGTCAGACGCTTCAGTCGTATCGCTCGTCAGATAGCTCGTATCGTGACGTCAGACGCTCAGATAGCTCGTACGTCAGATAGTCAGATAGCTCGTATCGCCGTATATCGCCAGACGCTCGTATCGCTCATCGCTCGCTCGTATCGCTCAGATCGCTCAGACGTCAGACGTCAGATAGCTCGTCAGATCAGCTCGTCAGACGTCATTATCGCTCGTCAGATATCAGACGTCAGATAGCTCGTATCGCTCGACAAGGAATTCATATTAAATAAAAAGATCAAAGTAATTCATGAATTCATCGAGTCTCTGCAGCTGCTGTTGAAATGAAGTTGATTTAAATGCACATTAACAACAATACAAACACATTTATGACATTTGCTGTCGTTTCTCCTCTCTGCCGCTGGTTTTGGGGCGAGCTGCTCCTCCTCGGGGGTGAACGAACATCATCACCCACTTCATTCAGACGAGAAGCAGCAGACAGAGGGAGGAGAACGGAGGAGAACGGAGGAGAACGGAGGAGAACGGCGGGGACGGAGAAGTTGTAAGCGGAAAGAAAGTCTCCGGCATGAAAAGCAGAGCGGCTGCGATCGAGCCGACCTCTGGGACTACGAGTGCCGGCCTCCCCGTCTGCTCCGGCGTCGGAGCCGAGCGCCGAGGAAAAGTCCACCGAGCCCACGGAAGGAGCTCCTTTGGCTCGGACCGGGCCTCCCACCCACGGCAGCCTCCTCAGGCCTCCTCCCTTCCTCTATTCATCTGACTCACCCAGCCCAAATACACACACACAACCTGGGTCCTGTACGGAGGAGGGCGGACACACACGCACACGCACACACACACGCACACACACGCACAAACAGCTACTCGGCCATTGTGTACATACTGTTGGAGCTATTTAATTATTTATTTATTTGTATGTGTGCGTGTTTGTTATTCGCATAACTCAAAAAGTATTAAACCGAATCGCATGAAATTTGGTGGGATGATTGGTTATTATCCGGGGACCATTTGATTAGATTTTGGGATCGATTGGGTCAAAGGTCAAGGTCAAGGTCATGAAAAGGTCAACATCTTCTTTTTACCATAGCGCGGTCAATTTGTATCCAATTGGCATGCAACTAATGCCAAAATGTTCACATGACATCAAGCTCCCCACACTCTCATGCCAAGGACCAAAAAAGGGGCTGCGGCGAAGGTATGCGCTCTACCGAGTGCTCGTCCTAGTTTAGATTATATTTTGATATGTTAGTTGTTTCTTATGATAGTTGTAGTTTAGTTTAATATATTTAGTTTTAGGTTCACTGATTGGGTAACACTGGGCACCTGTGGTTATACGTAGAGGTGGGTAGGCACAGGACCAGCAAGCACCTGGGTGGCCGATGTTTTTTTACCACAGCACAGAGAGGAAGCGTCAACATTTTGTTTGTTCTTTTTTTGGGGGGTTTAAGAAATAAATTATCAGAATAATAACAGGCGGAAATGGACATTACTTTCTTTTGCATGCGTCAACACCAAAACCCACGGTGCATCAGTGGCGGTTTGATTTATAGTTTTGTTTGATTTCACACATACAAACTCATCAACCTGAGCTGATTGGATGCGATTTTGGCATCGATGAGATCTTAGCGGTTTGAAAACCCTGATTTGGGACACGTATGACGAGAGGACATCTGTGCCAGAGGAGCTGAAGTCAGATCGTGCATCCCCGTGTGAACGCTGTCACGCGGGGATGCCCACACGCCTCAGGTGGGAAGAAGGCGTGCGGACTCATTGGCTCTGTGGGCCTCATGATGAACGCGTTGCAACGCTCCGAAGTCACGAAGCTACGTCCTCATTCGTTCCACACGTTCCCCCTCGTTACTCTCTAGATTTCTCAATCGAGTACTTCAGCACACGTTCACCCCACAGCGTGCGCTTTATCCAAATAACTTCCGTTTATTTGATGTTGAATATTGTCTCTTCACATGATGTATACCACAGGTGAGATTGTGCAAACGTGAATGAAATGAGCCTCAGGTGATGTTGAACATACAGAGGGCCTCAACCGGGTGGGCGGTAATGTCTGGAGGCCTCGTCCCCGTCTAACTGCCTCTGGAGCTTCTGCCTCTGTGTGTTTCACTCATGATGACGGCTGATAAGCACATCTGTTCCATACCTGCTGCTTCTATCAGTCGCTGTTGTGACTTGAAGGAGTGTAATTTACCTTTAGAGTTTATTTTATTGAATTATCCATCATGTGTGACTCGATGAACCAACTCCTGAGTAATGTGGTTCACTTGCTGAGAAGTTTTTACAGTTTTTTGCTGATAGGATTTGTGAATAACTGCACTTAGTTGGTATCAAAGTTGTGTAACCATCAGCCGTTTCTCTGAAGTGGACCACTAAAGTCCCAAGGGAATGACATTCTCACCAACAGGAACATGTACACTACCGTTCAAAAGTTTGGGGTCATCCAGACAATTTCGTGTCTTCCATGAAAACTCACTTTTATTTATCAAATGAATTGAAAATTGAATAGAAAATATAGTCAAGACATTGACAAGGTTAGAAATAATGATTCATATTTGAAGTATTAATTGTGTTCTTCAAACTTCAAGCTCAAAGGAAGGCCAGTTGTATCGCTTACATCACCACCATAACTGTTTTCAGCTGTGCTAACATAATTGCACGGGTTTTCTAATCAGACATTAGTCTTCTAAGGCGATAACACAATGTACCATTAGAACACTGGAGTGATCGTTGATGGAAATGGGCCTCTATACACCTCTGGAGATATTTCATTAGAAACCAGACGTTTCCACCTAGAATAGTCATTTACCACATTAACAATGTATAGAGTGTATTTTTGATTAATGTTATCTTTATTGAAAAAACAGTGCTTTACTTTGAAAAATAAAGACATTTCTAAGTGACCCCAAACTTTTAAACGGTAGTGTAGGTCGCTCGACATGGAGCGAATTCTGATAATTCTACTAGTGTTGGCTCTGATGGGATGGGGAGGAGTGGAGGTGGCTGGGCAGTGGTGAGTGACTTTGGCATGGGCGCGTGAGTGACTTGGTGGTGGAGCGTGGCCAAGACCAGAGAGATGGTGAGTGGACTTCAGGAGGACACGTGGCGTACACACCTGGTGGTGTCCTGGGTGCCTGGGTGTCTGAGTGTGAGTAGTGTGGAGCCTGAACTGGCAGACCCAAGCTGAACTGGAAGGCCAACAAAGCGGATGAACTGGAAGGCCAACAGATCGGCTGATGAGAAAGATGAAGCTCCAGCTGATAGCGTTTTTTTCAAGATGCATGGGTGGTGTCGGTAGTTTTGTAGCCAGTGTGTCTCTAGCAATTGGGCTCGGAGGGTGTGCTTCGCACAAGCGCTGCCAACCCGTCAAAGGCTGTAACAGAAGCTGCTCCCAGCTGCACCTCCAAGCGGAGTGCCTGCTGGACAGGTGGGAAGGTGAGACGTTGAATGGCTGATGGTCCTGGGAAACAACCACAACCCCCACCACCCCACCACTACCTACTTTCTCCAGGCGGGAGCGTCTCCTCACGCTCCGTCACGCGGACAAGGAGATAGAGGAGAACATTCCGCCGGCGGCCGGCTGGCTCTGACACTCTACAACACACCGCCCCCCTCACTAACCCTTCTTATATTTGTGTTTTTATTTTTATTTTATTCTTGTGTGTTGCTGCTACTGGCTCGACAAATTTCCCCTTGGGGATTAATAAAGTATATATCTATCTATCTATCTATCTATCTATCTATCTATCTAATCATTCAATTCCAGTATCTCAGCTTCAGCGATGCGACGCCTCTATCTGATATCGATCGGCCAGTATGACAGATCACCACCCTTTAATTATACTCCTAAAGGTCAACCGTTGCTCATGCTCGCCCGTGAGGGGGAGGAGGTCACAGACAGGAAGAGGGAAATCATCTCGAATGTCGCACCTCGGCCCCCACATGTGTGACAGACGCTGAATCGTATGAATGTTGTCGTCTGAGAATGAAGGTGAACGTCTGGGTGGGTTCACAGAAGGCAGATGTCACCCCGTTTTGTCAGAATAAGAGATGTGACACGGTCCCGTGTCGACTTACAGCCACTCGGGCTTCTTCCTGGTGGCAGAATTGTGCAGATGACAAGGAAAAAAATCAGAGAAATACACGATCGATCCATCATGTGGTTGTACAAGCTGCTGGTCCAGCCGGGTCCTTCCTCCTCAGTGCCTGCTGTTACGTGAAAGGGGAGGCTTTCCTTGGGTGCACATCTGTTGCAAGACACACACACACACACACGCACGAGGAAGTGTGTGTGCACTATGGAGAATACCTGGACATCCCTTCTTTTTTTAAACTGCGTGTCCGATGCTAAGAAGTTTGAGACGTGGGTAAACACGGGTACGCGGTGGAACCTGATTCCAGGTCAGCCATCCTTTAGTCTGACTCTGGCAGGCTTTGAAACGTTGCCACAACACACAGAAAGTAAGAACCTCTCGTTACTCTTCCGGGATATGTGAAGTGGAAGTGGAAGGAAAACAGAGGCGAGAGGAGAGGGAAAGAGACAGTAAGATGTGACTGACCTTTTCAGAAGAGAAGTCTGGGTTTCAGTTCCTCTCTGGCGCACCCGGCCGCTGTCAGGAAGCTCAGCCCCGTCCCGGCACCGGCAGACTTATGAAAGTGAGAGCGGGCGAGATAGAGACGCACATTTGCTCTGAAGGTGCGTCAATGATTCGTAGGAGTGAAAAGGTGCCTTCCCATGAAGCGGTTATCTAAGAAACACAACAAAAACTGCTACGCCCACCAACCTCAGCCAACACCCCTCCCTCCCTCCACACCAAAAGTATTTGGCAGCGTTCCCTCCGAGTCCACCTGCGCTCAGGGGAGGGGAGTGACGCGCACTCCCGCTCGCTGGGCCGAGCCTGAAAAAGCTGCTCGTGAGCTCGGACCGGGTCGTAGGGTTACGGCCGGGGAGAGGCGGAGCCGAGCCTCGGGGATGGGGGACATCGGGGTTCTGCTGGTAAGCCCACCGGGAGCGACTGCTCATAACACGGTCAAACGGGCGGACGCTCAGCTGGACGACTGCACGGAGATGTTTAATCCGGAGGAAGACATTGGGGAAGAGGGTTAGTTGTAGTCGAATGCAGGGTTGGACCCGTGGGTGGGTCTTTTGCCTGTGTGCCAAACAGGAGCTCGAGGGGTTCGTATCAGGTATCGAACAAAAGACACATCAGGGGAGAAATGAAAAGAGACAAAGAAAGGTTGTGCGATAGAGTCGGTGACAGTATCTGAGTGTGTTTAGGCGTGGGCTTCAGAGTACCGGCACGCACCGGGCGAGACGCGAGAACCATTGTGCTGCTGTGAAGCCCTTCAGGCAGAGTAATGGGAATATAATGAGAGGGTGTAATCAGTGATGTAAAAGCTTCTTAAAGTGTCACACCAGGTGATACGAGGGTCCAATGAGTCTCAACCACGCTCCAGAGGAAAGGTTGTGCTTTTTGGATTCAGTCTGTTGTCGTTGCACAGAGTTCAGGTACACATGCAACGAAATATATTCTCTGCATTTAACCCCTCCTTAGTCTTTAAGGAGCAGTGGGCTGCAGTGATGCACCTGGGGGTTCAGTGCCTTGCTCATGGACACTTCGACTTGCAACTAATGGGGAGAGCGGGGATCGAACCGGCGACCTTGGGGTTGCAGGACGACACCCTCACCCCACTGAGCTGCAGCCGCACATTTGTGACATTTGGCTAATGAAGTGAAAAATAACAGTGAACAAATCTATAAGATCTTAAGGCATTAACACTTTAGGACTCGAATAAATCATGAATTTTGATATTTCCATGAGTTTCTTCTCATGGGATAGTTCAGTCATCGGGAAAGTTTACCACTCTGATAATTACTCAGGGCAGAGCAGCAGAGAAAATGTAGACTTTTTAGAATTTTAACATTCTCGCGAAATTAAATAAAAAGTACATTTTGTGACGCGTTCTCTCCGGCATTCAAAAATATTATCTCCATCACTGATTTTTAATTTTCTCTATGAGTGGGTCTGCTAACCTGGTGTGTGAGTGTGTGTGTGTGTGTGTGTGTGTGTGTGTGTGTGCGCATGTGTGTATTGTGTTTTTTCTTGAACATGACTCCCCCTTTTGAATACAAAAAAGCAAAATGCTGACAGTAGAGCAACAACTCTAAGCTACGCCCACATGCTTCTGTTGCTTTCCTGCCGCCACCTGTGAAGTGGGCGTGACCATCCAACCCACCAGATCTGTCACATGGACCTGTTTCTGCTGGCGGGCCATGTTTTAGCTGATGGATTCTGTTTTATGGATAGCTTTGTGGTGATATTTCATTCCATCCTCCGCTCTTCTCTCCCCACACAGTGATACATGTTTTTAAAAAGCAGCAGATGTAGTTATATGATTAGTTGGTGGTCATTCAGTTGTTTTGACAGATATGCTAACGGTAAACTGATTCTGCTTATATTCATATAACGATATAATCCATAACTTTCTGTTCTGTTCTTTGGTCCAAAAAGTTTTTTCTTTATATCTTAGAACAACGAACTCTCGCTTCAACCCAAAGGGTTGTAATTTTAAATAGCACAAGTCGTTGTTGCTAAGATATCCGTTAAATTCCATAAATACCAGTATAAATGTGATGCTAAATAAGTCGACAGAAAGGAGAGAAAAACAGAAAAAGTTGCTCCATCCAGCTCACGAAAAACTAGAGGCAGTAGCGTGGGTCAGAGGTGTGTAGGTGTGTGTGGGAGTTGTCAGTTCACAACAACATCTCCAACATCAGCTGCAGCTCTCTCTGGTTCCAAAGGTTCAGACACATGTGGCCCGACGCCTCTGTCCACCTTCCTTTCTAGCGAAGGTGATATAAACCTAACAACCCTCCAGAGTTGCAGTCAGTGTCCGTCTTTCAGGCTTTGTGTCCTGCCTGATTTTGGACTCTCAAGTTCCTCTTGACATTACAGGAATGGCCAATCCCATGTATTAACTCTACCCCTACCTCGTTTTAGGATATGATATATGATATGATATGATATACCTTTATTCGTCCCACAGTGGGGGAATTTCCAAAACAAAATGTAAAAAATTTAAAAAATGTCCAACATTTCCAGAATTTCCAAAATTTTAATTTTATTTCCAAAATGTCCAACATTTTAATTTCTTTTTAAAAATGTAAAAAAAAATCCAAAATTACCAAAATTTCAAAAACTTCCAAAATTATACACACATAACTTTTCCCTTCTCTGATGGGGGTCGGGGTCAGTGTGTAACAGAGAAAGTGTGACGATCGCAGGGGTGCCTAAATGTAAACATGTATTGTTTTCCAGAAAGCCACATAACCAAATATTAATAACCCTTTCCGGGATCTTCACAGAAAAAAAAGTCAGGAAATAAATAACAATATCTATGAAATAAATAATAACCAAATACGCCTCTATGGGTTCTTCACAGAAAAAAGTCTAGGATCTGCGTGGCCAGACTGAAAAAATCATAATCATAATGCGTCTCTGGTATTGTTCAGGGGGCCGGGCCAAATGTGGAGGCGGGCCTTAATTTGGGGACCACTGCTTTAGGGGCTCACACACCATGACTCATCAGCTATAAGCATGTCACCTGTGACAACATAGAACCAGTTTAACAGACGTGGGAGTGGAAGAGGAGGCCGACGTTACTCCAAAGAAAGAAGTGCAGACAGAGAAAGGGAAGGCGAGGACGAATAACACTTAAAGAGCTCAACTGAAGAACACGCCTTGACATTAGTCCGGTTGGACCGACTCACCTCGACCAACAGTTGTGCCAAAGAAAACAAGGACATTTTGGGAGAAAGGGATCGTCGTGCATAAATGAGGCAACACACACCAAAGAAAAAGCATTGAAAATGCGGAAGATTATGTTTTGATCGCCGTGTATTCATTTATTTATTTATTTATGTGTATGCGTCTTACTCGCATAACTCAAAAAGTATTAAACCGAATTGCATGACATGTGGTGGGATGATTGGTTATTATCCGGGGACCATTTGATTAGATTTTGGGATCGATCGGCTCAAAGGTCGAGGTCAAGGTCATGAAAAGGTCAAAATCTTCTTTTTACCATAGCACGGTCAATTTGTATCCAATTGGCATGCAACTAATGCCAAAATGTTCATAATTCAATGCCCAATCTTGTGATATGCGAAGGTATGCGCTCTACCGAGGGACCGTTCTAGTTTCTTATTGCAATATTTACAACTTTATATTTTTCGCCCGATAGTGCCAATTTCAAACCTTTGTGCTTAAATCCTTAAATGTTCCTTTTTAACTATAAGCGAACTCGATTGGACACGTCAACTCGCCATGTGTTCCAGCGTATTCCAGCTGTGAAGGTCGTACTGCAGTTGTCGTACCTTTGTTGAACAGGTGTTCTGTCACCATGGAGACTGCCTGGGCATCTGCATCACCACCGGAACAACCGGGTTTTCTATCTGATACTTCATCATTCCTCCTTCTACCTTTGGGTCGAAGGAGGAAGAGGGCGTTACCGGCAGCCGTGGGAATATGAATATGAACCGGGGTCTCTGGAAATCAGACACTTTGTCAGTGTGCAGTGGCTGAAGGAACTCACACCTGCACTGAGCACTACTGGAACTCAGGCGGCCATTGTTCCTGCTTTAATCACTACTGTTGACATGAAGTTAGGGAGGGAGGCGCTTTGCAATCTGATCTTGTTGCAACAAGACAATCCCCCTTTTGCTGCCACAGGAATCTGGAAACAGTTAAAGCTGGCCAAGACTGGCGCTTCCTCTTTATGATGTTTTGATAGGATGACACTATATTAGGGATTATCTCTGTCCTGGATTGACCCGTGCAACTGAAGGAAACATATATATATATATATTTTTACATTTCTATATCTAATACACTACCGTTCAAAAGTTTGGGGTCACTTAGAAATGTCTTTATTTTTCAAAGAAAAACACTGTTTTTTCAATAAAGATAACATTAATCAAAAATACCCTCTATACATTGTTAATGTGGTAAATGACTATTCTAGGTGGAAACGTCTGGTTTCTAATGAAATATCTCCAGAGGTGTATAGAGGCCCATTTCCATCAACGATCACTCCAGTGTTCTGATGGTACATTGTGTTTGCTAATCGCCTTAGAAGACTAATATCTGATTAGAAAACCCTTGAGAGATCTTAATGTCAGATGATTTTCCCAGCTGCTCCTGAACGCATCATCTCACTCTTCCGGTAAGCTTTGGTTGCCAGCTCAACAGCGAGCATGACTTCTTCTTCTCCCTCCGCTCCCTCTTGCTCAGTGTGTCTCATGTATAGTTATCCCCTGCCTTAATGATAACGATACATGCAACAAGTGTAGTTTATTTGCTAGGTTGGAGGCAGGTCTAAGTGGGTTAGATGCCTCCCCGCTATCGAAGCTCAGACAACCAGTTTTCCTGCTCAGCGACACACCCCGTGAGGACACACCCTGGTTATCGGGAGCTCTATAGTCAGGTGAAAAAAAATAAGCCACGGGGACCAGAGTCGGTGCTCCGGGGGGGCCAGAGCGGGGCGTGGAGTCTTGTTTGCTGCTGGCTAAGGATAAGCGGAGATACAGTCAGATTGTAATACCGGGGGTAATGGCGCGAGCCGCCGCTCGGAACTCACTAAAATTAATGTGGAATCGGTGTGCTTATGCCAAGACGTTGTCGGACACCGTAATTTTCTCTGGCCCTCTCCCAAATTTGCAGACAGACGTATTGTATAGCCGAATGTCGTCTTTCAACCGCTGGCTGTCGAGGTGGTGCCCAGCGAATAATGGGGCTACGTAGACAACTGGAAGACTTTCTGGGGAAAACCTGATCTGATGAGGAGCGGCATTCATCCCACGTTGCGAATATGACCAAGTTGATCACCGGACTTAATCTATGACAACCCAGGGTTCAGATCAGGAACCGGGAGCAGAGTTGTAGTTTAACACCCTTCTCTGCTCTTCCATTCGAGCAGTTACCCACCCTTGACTTTAGAGTAGAGACTGTGTCTGTCCCACGGCCACTTCAATTAAATAAATCAAAAGCAGAGAGAGAGAGTACACAATAACCTTATACAAGTTAACACAATTATTTCAGCAGTGCAACAAAATAGGTCTATTAAATGTGGTCTCCTAAATATTCGATCTCTGTCATCTAAAGCTGTGTTACTGAATGATTTAATATCAGATAATCACATTGATTTATGTTGCCTAACTGAAACCTGGCTGAGCCATGAAGAATATGTCTGCCTGAATGAATCGACTCCTCCAAGTCATATTAATACTCACATTCCTCGAGGCACCGGTCGAGGAGGTGGAGTAGCAGCCATCTTTGAATCGAGCCTATTAATTAATCCTCAACCAAAATTACACTACACCTCATTTGAAAGCCTTGTTCTTAGTCTTTCACATCCAACCTGGAAAACACTACAGCCAATTCGATTTGTGATTCTGTACCGCCACCAGGTCCATATTCAGAGTTTATATCTGAATTCTCAGAATTTATATCAAGTTTGGTTCTTAAAACCGATAAAGTTATTATTGTTGGAGATTTTAATATCCATGTGGATGTTGATAATGATTGCCTTAGTGCTGCATTCATCTCCTTGTTGGACTCGATTGGCTTCTGTCAGAGAGTACAGAAACCCACTCACAGCTTTGGCCACAGCTTGATCTTGTTCTTACTTATGGCGTTGACATTGAGCATTTGAACGTCTTCCCACAGAATCCTCTTCTGTCAGACCACAACCTCATAACTTTTGAATTTATACTACCGGAGTGTACTCCGTTAGTCAAAAGTTTCTACACTAGATGTCTAACTGATAGTGCTGTAGCTAAATTTAAATAAGCGATTCCTTCTGTATTTGATTCGATACCACGTCTCAATATAACAGAGGACTCCTGGTCTAACTTTAGTCCGTCCCAGATTGATCATCTTGTTGACAGTGCCATAGGCTCTCTGAGAATGACACTGGACTCGATAGCCGCTCTGAAGAAGAAGACAGTGAGGAAGAGGAGGTTTGCTCCTGGTATAACCCTCAGACCCGCAAACTGAAGCAAGCGTAAAAGCTTGAAGAGCATATGGCGTTCAACTAATCTCAAGAATCCCGCTTAGTTTGGCGAGATAGTCTTAAAACATATAAGAAGGCCCTCCGTAATGCCAGAGCAGCCTATTACTCATCAATAATAGAAAAATAAAACAACCCCAGGTTTCTCTTCAGCACTGTAGCCAGGCTGACAGAGAGTCACAGCTCTGTGGAGCCGAGCATTCCTATAAACCTTAGTGGTAATGACTTTATGAACTTCTTTAATGAAAAGATTTTAACTATTAGGACAAGATTAATAATCTCTTGCCCATAACCAGTGCCAATCTGTCCTCAAGTGGAATGGCCTTGGAAACCGCTGTATGCCCTGGTGTATATTTGAGGATTTTCTCCTATCAACCGTGACCAATTATTTTCAACGGTTTCTACTTGAACACGTCTACCTGTCTCTTGGACCCCATCCCGACGAGGCTGCTTAAAGACGTTTTGCCTTTAATTGGCGGCTCTCTATTAGATATTATCAATGTGTCTCTGCTAACAGGCCACGTACCACACTCCTTCAAGGTGGCTGTTATTAAACCTCTCCTGAAGAAGCCCACTCTGGATCCAGAGGTATTGGCTAACTACAGACCGATCTCTAACCTCCCTTCCTCTCCAAGATCCTTGAGAAAGTGGTCGAAATCAGTTGTGCGACTTTCACATCATAATAGTTTATTTGAGAAATTTCAATCAGGATTTAGAAAACACCACAGCACCGAGACGGCACTGGTGAAAATTACAAATGACCTCTTAATGGCAGCAGATAAAGGACTCCTCTCTGTCCTGGTCTTGTTAGACCTTAGTGCTGCATTCGACACCATTGACCATGACATCCTGTTACAGAGACTGGAGCAGTCGATTGGCATTTCAGGCACGGCACTAATTTGGTTTAAATCCTATTTATCAGATCGATCTCAGTTTGTATTTGTAAACGATGACGCCGATAACCACCAATGTTAATCACGGAGTTCCACAAGGTTCTGTGCTTGGACCAATTTTATTTACCTTATACATGCTTCCTTTGGGCAATATTATCAGGAAACACTCCATAAACTTTCATTGTTATGCAGATGACACTCAACTATATTTATCGATAAAACCAGAGGAGAGCAACCAACTCTGTAAAATTCAAGCATGTCTTAAAGACATAAAACATGGATGACCTGCAACTTCTTGATGTTAAACTCAGACAAAACCAAGTAATTTTAATCGGCCCTGAGCACCTCAGAGATCAATTATCTGGTGATGTGGATTCTGTAGACGGCATTGCCCTGGCATCCAACACCACTGTAAAGAATCTTGGCGTTATCTTTGATCGACTTGTCCTTTAACTCCCACGTAAAGCAAATCTCAAGGACTGCATTCTTTCATCTACGTAATATTTCAAAAATCAGGCACATCTTGTCTCAAAAGATGCAGAAAAATTGGTTCACGCGCGTTCGTTACTCGAGACTGGATTACTGCAACTCCTTATTAGCAGGCTGCTCTAATAAATCTCTTAGGTCCCTCCAGTTGATCCAGAATGCTGCAGCTCGTGTTCTCACTAAAACTAAGAAAAGAGATCACATCACTCCTGCACTAGCTGCTCTGCACTGGCTCCCAGTAAAATCAAGAATCACTTTTAAAATTCTTCTTAACCTACAAAGCCTTGATTGGTGATGCTCCATCATATCTTAAGGAGCTTGTCGTACCATATTGCCCCACTAGAGAGCTACGCTCACTAAATGCGGGACTACTTGTAGTTCCTAGAGTCTTAAAAGTAGAATGGGAGCCAGAGCCTTTAGTTATCAAGCTCCTCTTTATGGAACCAGCTTCCAATTTCAGTCCGGAGGCAGACACAGTCACCTCGTTTAAGAGTAGACTTAAGACCTTCCTCTTTGACAGAGCTTATAGTTAGGGCTGAATCAGGTTTGCCCTGGTCCAGCCCCTTGATATGCTGCTATAGGCTTATAGCTGCCGGGGACGTTTTAGGATGCACTGAGTACCTATCTCCTCTTTTTCTCTCCTTAAGGATGAATTTTCATCTCTCAATCACACGTTACTAACTCTGCTTTCTTCCCGGAAGTCCTTTTGACTTTACGTCTCATGGGGTCATCGGACCCTATGAGACGGCATAGATCCTATCTGCCTGATGGATCGTCTGGGTCGTGGAATTCCTGCTCATGACTACGCCACTGTCCTGTTGAGACTCGCCTCCTCCCCACCGCCATCTGCCTGATGGAGCGTGGAGGTCTCCATCGAATATGCCTACTATGAACTATTCATACACTCTGTCATATTCATTGAATGTATTTTAACTCTAAATCTGTCCTTCTGTACACATTACATCTATTGCATCTGTCCATCCTAGGAGAGGGATCCTCCTCTGTTGCTCTCCTCCAGGTTTCTTCCTTTTTCCCCTGAAGGGTTATTTGGGAGTTTTTCCTGGTCCGATGTGAGGTTTTGGGGCAGGGATGTCTATGTGTACAGATTGTAAAGCACTCCGAGACAAATTTGTAATTTGTGAAATTGGGCTATACAAATAAACTGAATTGAAACTGAATTGAATTGTGCAATTATGTTAGCACAGCTGAAAACAGTTATGCTGGTGATATAAGCTGTACAACTGGCCTTCCTTTGAGCTTGAAGTTTGAAGAACAAAATTAATACTTCAAATATGAATCATCATTTCTAACCTTATCAATGTCTTGACTATATTTTCTATTCAATTTTCAATTCATCTGATAAATAAAAGTGAGTTTTCATGGAAGACACGAAATTGTGTGGATGACCCCAAACTTCTGAACGGTAGTGTATGTGTGTGCAGGTCCGAGCTTCTCTTGTCTCTGCACCATTATTGAGCTTCCTAGTAAACCTGGAGATAGATAGTGTTCATGTTCATCTTACAGGGACTGTATTTGCTCTCCTAACAGATGTTTAATTTCTGACAGGGTCTAAAACAAACATCCTTAGAACAACGACTCTATCAATAAATGGACACAAGAGATTATATCAGCCTCAATGCCACATTTATCCACTCGCTTTATACGCGAGAGAGGGCCAGCCTCGCTCCGACCACAGACCTTTATACTGATCTCACCTACATACCTGTAAAGGTTCAGGACTGCATCTTGCACAGTTGTCCACACACAGACATATAAACACCTGTCAGAATACTGAAAGGCCCTGTTGTGGCCGTTCAGTTGCTGTCTCCATTTTGCCAAGATGACACACACATTCTCACAAGGTGAAAGCAATACCAGCTGCACGCTGTCATGGCTGGTAAGAACTAAATGAAATGCTGGATGTGGTTGCATTGTTTCCCGACTTGTGGACTGAGAGTTCTTCCTCTGTCTCCGGTTACCTTTTTTTGGACTAATTTATAGAATCTGACACTATGACTGCACACCCAATGTATTAAATGCAGATATTTCACAATATAATACAGTATTCACAGCAGGCTTACTTATTATTTATTTTTTTAAGATTTATTTTTATTAACACTATTTTTTTACAGGATATTTATGGTGAAATAGCAAGCATTTACAGTTTGTTATACTGAAAGTCTTATTTTACAAAAAGAAAATACACACATGTATAACCTTATAAAAACACCACACAAGGATGATGGTTTTTTAACATCAGAAGATAAAAACAAGGAGAAAAGAAAACAAGACAAAACCAAACAAAAATATTTCACACACTTAAATAAAATAAATAAAATAAATAAAATAAAATAAATAAAATAAATAAAATAAATAAAATGAATAAAATGAATAAAATAAATAAAATAAATGAAATAAATAAAACAAATAAAATAAATAAATAAAATAAATAAAATAAATAAAATAAATAAATAAATAAAATAAATAAATAAAATAAATAAAATAAAAATACATTTAAAAAGGCTTACTTTGATAAAGAAGCTTAGGCATTGATACATGAAATAATTTACATTCATTCTGATTTCAGGTACAAATTATGTCATTTCAGGAACGTCCTGCCCCTTTAAAGAAGACTTCACACCTTTGCACACCGGACCAATAAACGGCACAAACGTTACAAATATTGCGTCCAAACTATTCTGCCAGCGATGCGAATTGACGACAGTTATAGAACAAATTTAATAAAATGTTTGAATAGATTCACGTAGGCAGAGGAGCGTCCACCAGGAGCCCATTGGCCCAGGGGAGCGTCTGGCAGGCAGTCTGAGGTCAATCGTTGTGCAGCCTAAGCTATGTGAGCTTAAGCTGTATCGAGTTTCCTTTTAGTGGAACGATCTGAATGAATTTGAGCTCCCTCAGGTAAACAGTTCCAGCGTACATCTCCAGGGGTTCTATTGTGGAAGGTAAGAACACAGGGAGTGGATCCCGTCAGCGCTGTCTTTGTCTGTGTTGAAAGGAGAAATTCAATTTCCAGTCTTGGTTTGGGACTCCGGAGCGTCGGTGTTGTTGCACACGGCAGTGTACCATTTAAATATGCTCTTTACCCAAAATGTGATTAAAAGACCACACAGCTGTGTGCAGCTGACACCAGCACCGTGACATCGTCATTGTGAGCACGGGAACCAGCACGGTTACACATATCTTACGTATTTGGTCCCTGCAGGAATAACACAGTATATTTATCTTAAATGAAGTGTTGCCATAAAGCGGCCTCATTAGAGGGCTTTCTGTCTGTGTTTCATTGCATGTGCTGTCCGGTGCATTGTCAGTCTCAATGATTCCGCTCGTGTTAAACTGTAAGAAGTAAACATCTCTTTCGTGAACAAGTTGGAGAAAGCCGGAGAAAGATAATGACGGAAAGGAAGCGGAGAGGGGCGGAGCTCGTGTGAACCAGTCTTGCCACTTCAGGGCGTGACTCCGGTGCTTTTGTGAGAAACGTCGGCACGACCCATCTCTCTCCCCCCACCCCCCCCCACACACACACACACACTCGTCTTTCAACATAACAGTCCCACGTCCCCTCCCACCTCTCTTCCTCTCCGTCTCTCCATCCCCTCCCTCTCTTCCAGCCAGCCCGCCCACAAAGCCCCGCCCACAATGAGAGGAATATGATCTAACCACACTCCCAGAGATATGACCTCAGCGGCCACCCCCTCTGCACACACATGCACACACAAACATACACTCCCACCTCCCCCTCTGTCATACCCATACACCCCCCCCTCCCCCCCCCCCCCAGCGTTCCTATCCCTTGCTCCCGCGATCTCCTCCTCGTCCTCCACTCCCTACGAATACTGCTGCCAGGCCGTAATGTTTTGCTCAGCCTCTCCTACACAGATTTCACACAGTTTCCCTCTCGCTCAGCATACAGCAGCATCCCACACACCCTGGGCCCAGCTGACCCACCGAGAGAGGAGGTGGGAGAGCTTTGGGTGGGCAATAACGCCATCGCTGAGGGACGGGCAGCGCGGCTGCTCCACTGAAGAGATGACCGGCCGAGGCTTTTAATAATAACACACTTTGTTAGCCAGTTAGTTTGGATGTTTGGGGTTTGTGCTCAACAAATAGCGTTTCCCACAAGAGATTTCAAATCACCACAACATACAGAATATGTCACAACTCAGAGTTTCTGTCTTGTTTTGTGTCTTATTTTGAAGGCCTTGTGTCGTCTGTCTCCCTGTGATTGGCTGCCCTGGTCCTGATTGTTTCCTCCTGTGTGATCGCTGGCCCCGCCCTCATTGTGTCCACCTGTGTCTCGTTCCCCGTTGTCCAATCACCTCCGCCTGCCTGTGTATGTAAACCCTGTTCGCCTCATTCCCAGTGTGGCGTCGTACCTGTGGTACCTGTGGTACCTGTGGTACCTGTGGTACCTGTGGTACCTGTGGTACCTGTGGTACCTGTGGTACCTGTGGTACCTGTGGTACCTGTGGTACCTGTGGTACCTGTGGTACCTGTCTAGTTGGAAGTTATGTCGGCCTCCATTTCGCTGCTGTGGAAATGTAAACCGAGAAGTGGAAGTTTGGACCGGCTCGTGGCGCTATGTGAGGCGTCACAGGGTCGCCCGTTTCTACGTGATTTGAACTGAAGACCCTCATTTTGGCTTTAAATGTCTGGATATTTTCAATTCAATTCAGTTCAGTTTATTTGTATAGCCCAATTTCACAAATTACAAATTTGTCTCGGAGTGCTTTACAATCTGTACACATAGACATCCCTGCCCCAAAACCTCACATCGGACCAGGAAAAACTCCCAAATAACCCTTCAGGGGGAAAAAAAAGGGAAGAAACCTGCAGGAGAGCAACAGAGGAGGATCCCTCTCCAGGATGGACAGATGCAATAGATGTAATGTGTACAGAAGGACAGATTTAGAGTTAAAATACATTCAATGAATATGACAGAGTGTATGAATAGTTCATAGTAGGCATATTCCACGATGGAGACCTCCACGATCCATCAGGCAGATGGCGGTGGGGAGGAGGAGTGGGCGGAGTCTCAACAGTGGGCGGAGTCTCAACAGGACAGTGGCGTAGTCAGGAGCAGGAATTCCACGACCCAGACCTCGATGATCCATCAGGCAGATAGGATCTATGCCGTCTCATAGGGTCCGATGACCCCATGAGACGTGAAGTCAAAAGGACTCCGGGGAGAAAGCAGAGTGAGTAACATGTGATTGAGAGATGAAAATTCATCCTTAAGGAGAGAAAAAAAGAGGAGATAGGTACTCAGTGCATCCTAAAACGTCCCCCGGCAGCTATAAGCCAATATCAGCATATCAAGGGGCTGGACCAGGTGAACCTGATTCAGCCCTAACTATAAGCTCTGTCAAAGAGGAAGGTCTTAAGTCTACTCTTAAACGAGGTGACTGTGTCTGCCTCCCGGACTGAAGGTGGAAGCTGGTTCCATAAAAGAGGAGCTTGATATCCGGTCTGCCGTCTGCGTTTGAGTCCAGTCCTGCATTTCCCGAGTCGTTGCAGTTGCAATATTTGTTGGGAATCAAATGTTTCCATTTATAGCGGCACAGCAGAACAACACACTTTGTCCAGTTTCAACACTTCAACAAAATGCATGAACATTTTCATTTCATGCAGCATGTTGTGCTGGTTCGTCAGAGCTCAGTTTCCAACTCACAGATATCTAATTAACCATCGGCCAGAAACTAAAGCAAAGTGTGGATGCATTCAAATGATTTATTTAGACTCCAAAAAATATGAATTTCTGCTCTTCAAACAAAAGTTCACGTGTTGACCTTAGATCCACAGACCAGCCAAATTGGGCGGCGGATTTTATAAATGAATTATTCAAAAGGCAGAGCATACCAAACCGAAAACTAATTTCATTATTTTTATTTGTTATCTACAAGTTAATCTTTTCATAAATCACATTTATTTATGGGTTTTTCCTCCAAACTCTCCATCATGTAGTTTGGGATTATTGTTTTGCACATTTTTGGTTATTACTGTTTAACCCTCCTGTTAGCTTCACATTTACTCACATATTTTACCCTCGGGGTCAATTTGACCCCAGCAATTAAAACCTCCAGAAAATTATTAGAATTAATATTGTTTCCCAAGTTTAAGTGTGAGGTACTTTTTGTTTGTTTGTTGACTACCTAAATAGCCCTTTATATATATAAAAAAGTTGATATTTCTTATATGTTTGACAGTGAAAAACAGCCTGGGGTCAAATTGACCCCAAAGAACACCGACGTTAAACATTGAATGGGGTCAAATTGACCCTAAAGGTAACAGGAGGGTTAAAAGGGTCAGACGTTCTTCAACTAAGATACTCTAGTCGTCCACTCTATAGGCCGACCTCACAGTCCCAGGGGAAAGAAACAAAAAAAGAGAGAAAGAAAGACAGACTTTCGGATCCAGCCATGCTTCGTGAGTACTTGTTTACCCAGATTGAGCCAGACACATGAGGGACAACATAAAAGTATATTCAGTGAATGATAATAATCCCCCTGGTCTATCAACATCCACATAATCATGATGGCCAGAGGAGAGAGGAGAGGGCGCTGGTCAGGAGAGGATTGTGGGTTTTGAAGTTCAGAGAAGCTAAAATAGCCATTCCACTGGAGGAGCATGTGACTCCAGGGACCAGAGGAGCTGGAGGATGATGGAACCGCTCTGACACACATCGCTGTCTCCAGGCTGTCATCTCAGCGGGGAATCAGAGGCTCTGGTCAGAAACGAGCGGGCGCTTATCGGCCACAAGAGCACAGAGTTACAGGTGTGGAGTCACGCTCTGCGGAAGGACAGGACATGTTCTATTGAAACACCTTCATGGTAGTTTGAGTCAGGAAGACACGCCGCTTGTTATCGGGGGATGGATGCAGCGCTTATGTTCCGGTTGACTGAGGACGAAAAACATTGTTCTACATTTGTTGTCGTTCAAAATGTTTGCTTAACCCTCCTGTTACCTTTGGGGTCAATTTGACCAAATTCAATGTTTAACGTCTCTAAATAAATGATTGACATCATTTTTTTTGCTTCATATTTCATGACTTTTCCTAATTTATTGGGGACAACTGGGAAAACATAAAATTCACATGATGATATGTTTTCAATGTCCTGTAAACAACTTGTACGCATCGGTCAATTTGACCCCAGGCTGTTTTTCACTGTGTAAAAAATATAAGAAATATCAACTTTATTATTTATTTAAAAGGCTATTTAGGTAGTCAACAAACAAACATAAAGTACCTCACACTTAAACTTGTGAAACAATATTAATTCTAATAATGTTCTGGAGTTTTTAATTGCTGGGGTCAAATTGACCCCGAGGGTAAAAGGTGTTAGTGAATTTGAAGGTGACAGGAGAAAGACTCGATGCAGTCCGGCCCCTGTGGGTATAATGCATCATGCATAATTGATTGTAAGTCTGTGCTGTCACTCACAATGGGAGCCGGTGTTGACTGTGTGACTGGTCTAAGTGCTGCGATAAACAGGACCAACACTTGAGAAAGAGGTGAGTGTGCGTGTGCAACATGGGAGTGTTGTTTGACTTGTGTGCACACCTGCAGGTGTGTGTGCGTCCGTGTGTGTGTGTGTGTGCGTCCGTGTGTGTGTGTGTGTGTGCGTCCGTGTGTGTGTGTGTGTGTGTGTGTGCTGGAGCCCCCTCGCTGGGCGGAGGTAACATCACATGCTCGCTTCACTCTTTTTTTCTCTCTCCTTCTTTCTTTTTTTTGGGATAAAATATATATAGCTTGAAGTAAAAAGCTCTCATAACTACTGTGTTGTTCTCGGGTTGCCAGGTCAACCTGCCCACTCTAAAACACTGGAATGGGATGGGTTGAGCAGAGGGGAGGGGGAGAGCATGGCAGGTAGGAGGTCTAAGGGTGTGTGTGTGTGGGGGGGGGGGGGGGGGGGGGTCAGATAGGAAGAGGGAGGAGAGGGATGAGGAGATGAGGATGAAGTAAGAGGAGGTATAAAAGGGGAAAAGACACTCGGGCAGAGGGAGCAAATTAAAAGAGGAGACAATTGATGCATTATGGAGAATGATCGTGATGAGGAGGAGACACGGGGCGATGAAGGTCGGGGTGGCAGATGACGATGAGCTTCGGCTCCACTTCCCCCTGTCGGGCGGCGCTGTCCTGGCGTACCCTCCGTCCACTTACTTGACAGTGTATGTGCACGTGTGTGTGTGTGTGTGTGTGCAGTTGGCCCGTCCCGCCAGATGCCCGTGTGCAGCGCTCAATCCAGCGAAGGCGAAGCCTAATTACAGACGCATGGCTACAGATTTAGCCGGCGTGCTAACCATAACGGAGGAGGAGGCAGCAGGGAGGGGAAGTCACGGCCGGACGAGAGGTTCACGAGAGCGGACCGCAGGGGGGGGGGGGCTCTATTTCAGGATCAACGAGAAGCAAACCTACGATCGGCTGCACACAGCGTTGACCCTGGTGGTCGGGAACCAACACGGCCACCGCTGCAGTCAGAGCACACCGGGCCCCGCCGGGGCGACGCAGAACCATCGATGCCCTACGGGACGGCGCCTTTCAGACGCGCCTTGTAAACGCCACGCGGCGCGTTTTTTCTTGCGTTTTTCAGGCGCGGTTAAAAGTTAAAACATTCTCAACTTTAAGCACGAGGCGCGGAGCCAATCGGATCAAGCAAGAGGCCCAAGGCGGCCAATCGGATCAATCAGGAGGTCCAAGGCGCCCAATCGGATCAAGCAGGAGGTCCAAGGCGCCCAATCGGATCAAGCAGGAGGTCCAAGGCGCCCAATCGGATCAATCAGGAGGTCCAAGGCAGCCAATCGGTTCAAGCAGGAGGCTTTCCTTCCTGTTTTCCCGACGAGAACCTCATCTTAGCGGTATTTAATTACGAAGATCTTTATAATCCTGACTCTAAACACGACTCAAACCGAGTCCCGCTCGGTCCGAAGTGCGACTGAAAGCCGCGCCGTCGAGACACACTTCGCGGAATAGACGGTGGTGTTCGCCGCACTCTTTCCTTTCTTTTTTTTTTCATATCGTGAACCCAAAATCAACGGTCGGTTGCTCACGCAGCTCCGCTCCGCCGGCGCGTTTTTGCCAAGGCGTTGTTGGGAGTCGTGCCGGTGTGATGAGCCCTCGCTGCTCATTACAGGGACGGATTCCTCTCGTCTCGCAGACACCGAGCCAGACGGAACGTTTTCCAAGTTGTCTCAAGCAATCCATGCATGTGTGTGTGTGTGTATGTGCAAGTAAGCCTGTGTGTATGTGAATGCGTCCATGTGTGTGTGTGTGTGTGTGTGTGTGTGTGACGGACAGTTTGTGAAACCAGGAAGGGTTGGCAGTTAAACTCTGAGCTCACCCACGACTCTACCACTTCCACCCACAGTGTCCTCTATACAGCTGCTCTCACTGAGCCAAGCTCACACTTCATCCTCATCCCTCTCTCCTTTTCTCTTTGTGCTTCTCTCCATCACTCCCTCCCTCCTCCCATCCATCCATCCCTGTCTTTTTTTAATTTACTCCCTTCTCTACATCTAATCTTTCCTTCTCCTTCCCTCCATCTGCCTGTATTTTTCTCGCGTGCTACCCTCTGCCCACCTCTTTCAGTGTGTTCCTTTTTATGCAATCTCTCTTTGGCGAGTCTTTTGCTTCCTATTTCAAACTTCTGGACTTTTGACGCAGCCTTTCACTGTGCACCGTCTCAGCACAGGAAGAAGTATTTTCACAACTATTTGAGAGTCTTCTTATGTCTAATTCAACATGTCATCTTATATCGGGACTATAGCAGCGCTGAAAGGGGTTAAAGTATCTGTAAGAGCCAAATGCATGATTTCATTTGTTATAATAATTTAGTTTAAAAAGATTTAAAAAGGTAACTGAAGATAAATCTTTTTCATTATGATTTGAAAGAATGTTTAGGTTAACATATATAATTTAGTCTTGTATTTAAAAGCTCGAATGTCACTGAACCCCGGGTCAAAACATCACGTCCGGTCAAGTCACTAAACAAGTATTTTCACAATAAAAGTCCTGTCTTGTTATTGTCTGCAAGTCACTTCACGGGTTCCAACCGGCTCCGACAATCTGAAATACTAAACTAACATTCACTCCATGCACGTACATAACATTACTTCTTGCCATTGACATACACTTCCGTTCAAAAGTTTGGGGTCATCCAGACAATTCAAGAGATTCAAGATTCAAGATGATTCAAGATGTTTTATTTGTCACATACACACACAGGGTGTGCAGTGAAATGAAAGTGGCAATGCTCAGCAGGAATGTGCAAGGGCAACAAGTACACACTATTTACAATAAAAAACAACACAATATTTACAGTAAGTGTGTGTGTGTGTGTGTGTGTGTGCCTAAGAGGGGCAGTTGTGTGGGTCTATGTGGGGGTCCTGGTGAGGTCGGAGTTCACAATCCTGATGGCCTGAGGAAAGAAACTCCGTCTCAGTCTCTCTGTTCTTGCAGCGTGACTACGGAGGCGCCTGCCTGACCGCAGCAGCTGAAACAGTCTGTTGTTGGGGTGGTGAGGATCCTTCATGATCCTGCCGGCTCTGGTTCTGCACCTCCTGGTGTACAAGTCCTGCAGGGTGGGAGTGTAGTTCAATAGTGCGTTCAGCCGAACGCACTACTCTCTGCAGAGCCTTCCTGTCCTGAGCGGAGCAGTTGCCAAACCAGGCTGTGATGCTTCCTGTCAGGACGCTCTCTACAGCTCCAGAGTAGAAGGACTGAAGGATCCTCTGGGAAACTTTAAATTTCCTCAGCTGCCTGAGGTGGTAGAGGCGCTGCCTTGCCTTTCTCACCAGAGTGTCTGTGTTGTTGACCATGTCAGATCCTCGGTGATGTGGACTCCCAGGTATTTATACCCGCTCACCCTCTCCACAGTAGTCCCGTTAATCCCCATTGGTGAGTACGTCCTCTGTTGTTGTACCCTCCTAAAGTCCACAATCAGCTCCTTAGTTTTGGTGACATTCATGATGAGGCTGTTGTCCTGGCACCAGAGTGACAGATCAGCAACTTCCTCCAGGTAGGCCTTCTCGTCGTTGTCGGAGATCAGGCCCACCACCACTGTGTCATCCGCAAACTTGATGATGGTGTTGGAGCTGAACCTGGCCACACAGTCATGTGTGTACAGGGAGTACAGTAGGGGGCTGAGGACGCAACCCTGGGGGGATCCTGTGTTCAGGGTGAGGGATTTGGAGGTGTGTCTGCCCACCCTGACCACCTGTGGCCTGGCGGTCAGGAAGTCCAGGATCCAAGCACACAGGGGGGTGTTCAGTCCCAGCTCAATCAGCTTGCCGGCCAGTCTGTGAGTCTTCCATGAAAACTCACTTTTATTAATCAAATGAATTGAAAATTGAATAGAAAATATAGTCAAGACATTGACAAGGTTAGAAATAATGATTAATATTTGAAGTATTAATTGTGTTCTTCAAACTTCAAGCTCAAAGGAAGGCCAGTTGTATAGCTTATATCACCAGCATAACTGTTTTCAGCTGTGCTAACATAATTGCACAAGGGTTTTCTAATCAGACATTAGTCTTCTAAGGCGATTAGCAAACACAATGTACCATCAGAACACTGGAGTGATCGTTGATGGAAATGGGCCTCTATACACCTCTGGAGATATTTCATTAGAAACCAGACGTTTCCACCTAGAATAGTCATTTACCACATTAACAATGTATTGAGTGTATTTTTGATTAATGTTATCTTTATTGAAAAAACAGTGCTTTTCTTTGAAAAATAAAGACATTTCTAAGTGACCCCAAACTTTTGAACGGTAGTGTATACATCGAGTAAACATTACCCCTATGCTTCACAACACATTAACAACAATATCAATATTCTCCCTACTATTTCCTATTACAATATCTTTCTATATGTATTAATTTAAAGCATAAGACTCCCTCTGTACATGTGCAATATCAAAATAAACTATTACAACCTAACACGTGTCAATTGATAGTTTCGAAGACTGATCTCAAAATGGTGGTCCAGAAGACCCAGAACTATCCGGAGTGCCACGGCAGTATCTTCAAGACAAGAAAAGAAAAAAATCATATTTCGCGTCCCCTCTTATGTTCATTCAATTACGGTTTAAATGATCCATCAGACATTTGTACCAAAAGATGACTCAGCGATGAGAGGAGGACCTGCTCCCGCTCCGCTCCTCAGACCCAGAAGTCACGGCTTCCATTGAAGGAAAGAGGAACTTGCTGTTGGAGTTTTCTCTGACTCCCCGAACTCGATCTGCTGACGCAGCTTCAACGCTTCCATCTGCTGTGTAATAAATGTCCATGAAGTGGTGGCGAGTCCTCCTGAAGCTGCCAAACTAAATTGACAAAATTGGCTCTTTTTTTAGATATAATAGAGACGAGACAATTGTGGGGATAGTGGTGGATACCAATTTTGTTGTGTGCCCTTAAAGCAATTTTCGTCATTTAAAAATAGTCTTCGTTCCTCTTCAACCTGCACACACACACACACACACACACACAGACACACACAGACACACACAGACATACACACACATGTGTATGTTTTGCATCTATAATTGTTTGCAGAATAAATGTTGATATTAATCAGACTTTTCTGAGCAAGGAGGAAGTTGTCGCCGTGTATCTGTTCTGTTACCACATTACACCGATGATATGCGTACTTCACAGTGGTGGAAGAAGTAGTTATATAAGTCAAAGTAACAGTCCAGCATTAACACAATATACAGGACTGTCTCAGAAAATTAGAATATTGTGATAAAGTTCTTTATTTTCTGTAATGCAATTAAAAAAACAAAAATGTCATGCATTCTGGATTCATTACAAATCAACTGAAATATTGCAAGCCTTTTATTCTTTTAATATTGCTGATTATGGCTTACAGCTTAAGAAAACTCAAATATCCTATCTCTAAATATTAGAATATCATGAAAAAGTATACTAGTAGGTATTATAAAACAAATCACTTGAATCGTCTAATTAACTCGAAACACCTGGAAACACATTTTCAAATGTTTGATTTTGTTTTGCTGTTATAAATATTTTTTTTTACTTGGTCTGAGGAAATATTCAAATTTTATGAGATAGGATTTTAGAGTTTTCTTAAGCTGTAAGCCATAATCAGCAATATTAAAAGAATAAAAGGCTTGCAATATTTCAGTTGATTTGTAATGAATCCAGAATGCATGACATTTTTGTTTTTTTAATTGCATTACAGAAAATAAAGAACTTTATCACAATATTCTAATTTTCTGAGACAGTCCTGTATATACTCTAGAAAAAAGTACTAAAATTACAGAAATAAAATCAGCAAAATGTACGAAACTATCAAAAGTAAAAGTCCTGGTTATGAACCCTCTGAGTCTGATAATCACACCTCGGATGTCTTCTTACTCCTCAAGCATAAAGCAGCAGGACATTGAAATACTTAAACAACGGAGAAGTAAGTAAGTAACTCAAAAGTGTACTTAATAACAGTTACTGACTTAATTAATTAATAGCTTTCTCCTCTGTTACTTTACATACAAGCCTATTACTGAAAAGATAAGTAATAGAATTTAAAACTTTGTCTAATAAAATATTTAAATTGTTTGTATACGGCAGGTATATATATATATATATATATGTATACTGTATACATTATATATATATATACATTGGTATATTTATTTATATATAAACCCATAACTTTCAGACATTGAAGATACGTTTTAACCCCAAACCTCACCTTGAAGAGCAACGCCCACCACTGGTTTGAGCTCTACCTATCAGCAGTGCATTGTAGGAAATGAGGAGCGGGTGGGTGTGTGACCCCGACGACCTCTCAGCAACTTGCTCAGGGCCCCGCCGCGCACCGTCAACATCTCCCTGCGCTCATCTCCAGCTCAATCGATTGCCCTCATTTTCACACACACAGAAGGAAGTTGCAAGACGTGTGTGAACTGGGGGAGGCGGAAAGGAAACTGCATCGCAGATGGTTGTTGTGCTTCTCGAACACTCAACAGTTTACTCACCTCCTGGGCTCGTTATCAGTTTTACACGATGATTTCATAAAGAGTGGGGATGTGAGATTATGTCTCGTTAGAGTGCATCGTGTGAAACCTCGTGAATTACAAGATTGATGTTGACAGAGATGCACGTTTAAATCATGCATTTACCGTTCATTGTATTTCTTTGTAGCTTAACATATGTTGAGAAAACATGCATCAAGTACAATTAACCCTCCTGTCACCTTTCGGGTCAATTTGACCCCATTCAATGTTTAACGTCGGTGTTCTTTGGAGTCAATTTGACCCCAGGCTGTTTTTCACTGTGTCAAACATATAAGAAATATCAACTTTTTTATATATTTAAAGGGCTATTTAGGTAGTCAACAAACAAACATAAAGTACCTCACACTTAAACTTGGGAAACAATATTAATTCTAATAATTTTCTGGAGGTTTTAATTGCTGGGGTCAAATTGACCCAGAGGGTAAAATATGTTAGTAAATGTGAAGGTAACAGAACATTTCTGGTTCTACAAAGAACCTTTAAATCCAGGGTTGTTGAAAGAAACATTTCCTTAAAGACATTGACAAGGTTAGAAATAATTATTTTGTTCTTCTTGTGGCTCAAATGAAGGCCAGTTTCATAGCTTCTCTCCCCAGCATAACTGTTTTCAGCTGCGCTAACATAAAAAGGGTTTTCTAGGGTTTTCTACCCCCCTATTAGTCTTCTAAGGCGATAACACAATGTACCATTAGAACACTGGAGCTGGGCCTCTTCACACCTGTGTAGGGATTAAATTAAAAACCAGAGAATAGACGCGCATAATCGTCGAGATGCTCGAAGATGTCAGCCGGCGACGGCAGGCGTCATGTGCTGACAGTCAGGTGTAGAGCTCAGCAGTTGGACAGATGGAGCTGGTATTTCACTCTTGCTCATCACTAAACTCGCTGTCAGCAGGGAGGCTCCATGTTTACAGAGAGGATCAACAAGCAGAGCCGAGTTCAGGAAGCCTCAGTATTACAGCCTTAGAACTGACCTTTGATTTTACCCTGAACCTTAAATACACTCAACGTGTGAGTGAACAGGAAATGCTGAGCAAATATGGAAAACACTTTGCGTCATCTGTAAAACATCTTCATTACCTTCGCATTGAAAATGCGAAGGTAATGTTTTGATCGCCGTGTATTTATTTAATTATTTATTTATTTGTATGCGTGTTACTCGCATAACTCAAAAAGTATTAAACCGAATCGCATGAAATTTGGTGGGATGATTGGTTATTATCCGGGGACCATTTGATTAGATTTTGGGATCGATCGGGTCAAAGGTCAAGGTCATGAAAAGGTCAACATCTTCTTTTTACCAATTCTTATCCAATTGGCATGCAACTCATGCCAAAATGTTCATAATTCAATGCCCAATCTTGTGGTATGCGAAGGTATGCGCTATACCGAGTGCCCGTTCTAGTTTTTCCTGTTTTGATTGCGGCAATTTGGGTGATGTTGGACCCCGAGATGGCTGATAACTCAGAACACACACACACACGTAGATACTAAATGCTCAGATATGTCAGCCATGAGTCACAGGGGACGGACGAGATTCAGCAGGTGCGATGTCTCTCGGGCTCAAGAAAATAAGTTCCCACTTGTCTGTCTATTCCATCAAACAGGAAAACTGTCTTTTTCGAAACATTTAAATTAATTTAAACTATGATTCCAACCTGATCCTGATCCTGAACTCGTAGTGTACCTGATCCTGAACCTGATCCTGAACCTGAACCTGAACCTGATCCTTAACCTGATCCTGAACCTGAACCTGATCCTTAACCTGATCCTTAACCTGATCCTGAACCTGAACCTGATCCTGATCCTGAACCTGATCCTGAACTCGTAGTGTACCTGAACCTGAACCTGATCCTGAACCTGATCCTGATCCTGAACCTGATCCTGAACTCGTAGTGTACCTGAACCTGAACCTGATCCTGATCCTGATCCTGATCCTGAACCTGAACCTGAACCTGAACCTGATCCTGATCCTGAACCTGATCCTGATCTCGTGGTGTACCTGAACCACATTCCTGTCCAGCTGTCGTCCTCCCTTCCTTCTGTCAGGACTTGCTGCTCCTGAGCTTCCGTGTTTCCTTTCTGTCAATCGATCACTGAAGTCTTCCTGTCTGCCTGGACGATCCTCATTTAGGTCCTTCCCTTGTTCCCTTGAGGAAACAAGCCATTCATAGACTGCATATCCTTAGTGACTATAACCAACAGCACATACCGTGCATTTGCTATTCAAAGGTGTGACTGCCTTGGCTCCATCGCACGGTGTCAGACAAGGCTGCAGGAAAGGAAACGGCATGTTCTCCTCTTCTTTCAGCCAGTTCCCTGAGTGACAGGTGAGAGAGTTTCCCTCAGGTGGTCAGAAATTAACTTGAAATCCAACAGAACAATGGTGGCATGCTGAGTCTGTTCTCCTGTAAGTGCTGGATCCTGCTGGGAAGCACACAATGTAAAAGGTTTATAGAGCATTGTAATAAAATATGAATTACCATTTGTTTAAATGTGTCAAATCCACCAGTTTCAATGTGTATTTCACATGATGTGGACCAGTTCGTCCATAAATCCTCCTGTACATGTCTCCGCTCTGGTCGTAGCTGCTGTCATCTCTCACTTCCCTGGGCATCAGCCTCTGGCCGACGGCACAAAAGGACCATTAAATACCACAAACACACCAACCGGCATCAACATGCTCACACGAGAACTCACATTTTGGGATACAATATACTACTGGATATAGATTTTAGCGAATCAGATTATGCTATTGGTTAAATACAAAAAATAGAAGGAATATAATGTGTTTTTTAGATAATAAAAGATATCAAATGTGATCTACCTCTTCTTTTTATCTTTCATTACCTTCGCATTGAAAATGCGGAAGGTTATGTTTTGATCGCCGTGTATATATTTATTTGTATGTGTGTTACTCGCATAACTCAAAAGGTATTAAACCGAATCGCATTAAATTTGGTGGGATGATTGGTTATTATCCGGGGACCATTTGATTAGATTTTGGGATCGATCGGGTCAAAGGTCAAGGTCAAGGCCATGAAAAGGTCAAAATCTTCTTTTTACCATAGTGCGGTCAATTTCTATCCAATTGGCATGCAACTAATGCCAATATGTTCATAATTCAATGCCCAATCTTGTGATATGCGAAGTTATGCGCTCTACCGAGTGCCCGTTCTAGTTATTTCTGTATTTTTTGTTAATTGTTCAAGTTAACTAATGCTTCGTTTTTTTTTTTTTTTTTAAAGGGATCTAATTTGTAATATCCTGGGGCTGTGGGGGGGGGGGGGGGGGGGTTTCGTAGATTTGAAGCGATTTGATGCAACTTATTTTTAAAGCCTCACTTTTCCGGGGTCAGTTTTTTAAGACGGTATAAGGTTGTGAGTGAATAAGCCTGGATTTTAATTCCGAGTTATTTTTGTAAGCAGTCTAGTATCTTCACTTTTAATAAGTAAACCTTGTGGTGGATTCTTTGAGTAATGTACCCGAAAGCCCCCCATTGGAAGGTGTGGCTGTTCATCTCATCTGAGACCACCGATCAGTGCAGTTGATGTGGAGCAATTATTGTAGTTTAAAGCGTACAGAACACAGAGGCCGGGTTAACCGGTATTGCATCTCTATCCGGCACAAGTTGCTGAAGCTTTCGGCAGGAAATCCAATGACCACCTGCAGAGTTTTCATAAAAACCAAGATAGCGTTTCTCTTTTTCCGAGAAGATCAGAAAACCCAGTGTGAGTTTTGCTATCTGTTGTTTTTTAAGTTTCTGGGGCCGTCGTGAGGTGGGCCTTTCCCTTTTGTGTCTGGTTCACGAATGGAAGAGATGAGAAGGATCGGTACACGATGACCCCTTTAGATTAGAAAAGAGGCAGTCTGCATTGTGTGTGTGTGTGCGTGTGCTTTTGTGTACTTTCCTCATTTCTCGATCGTGTATTTCAAAGCCAAACTGAAGCTGTTTGTTTTTTACTGTGTTTCCTTGAAAAGTCTAATCATCAAAAGAAGATATTTAAAGAATTATTTTACAAAAAATCTTTGAACACATAACATTTCATACAACTTCGTACAATCAATCTCTGTGAAATGTGTGTACATTGTGCAACACCTGCGACACACACATGTCCATCCCACTGTCCGCGCAGGCCCACGTGGAGTCAGTGATTGAACTCTGGGACAAATTAGTAATTTGTGAAAATGGGCTATACAAATAAATAAACTGAAAAAATGAGAATATCTGATCTGGCAGTGGGACATTTTACTGGTTGCCATGGTGCACATGGAACTAAGATGTGATCGGGTTATCTCCATGGTAACACATAAGCGCTTCCCCACAGTGTCCAAGATGAAACCTGTGTGTGTGTGTGTGTGTGTCCTTTTGCAGGTGTATCCAATCAGCAGAAACTCTCACACGCTCTCACCAGCTCCCCTTTGTTCTTTCCATGTCCTCACCCCCCCCCCCCCTCCCGATGTCTTTCCTGCCCGCCTGAGAAGCATGAGGCGCGGCCCGGTGGCGTTGACCTCGGCCCTCGAACCCCCAGGAGACACTGACCAGTGCTCCGCTTCCAGTTATCTCTCCGCCCGGATAAGAATAGCATCTCAACCTCACGTCCTCCGCCTATCAGCGGTCGCTTCCTCTCACTTAGCAACGGCCCTCCGGTTGGAGAGCGGGAACATCGGCTTCGTGAAAAGGATTCAGTGAAAATCAAACAGGAACAGGAATTGTTTGTTTGTGTTTGTTTGTTTGTATTTTATTCAGTCAATCAAATCAAATACAATATTATCCTATATAATATACAAAAGAGAAAGACTGAAAAGGTAAAGGTAGAAGCAAAAAATGCTTATAAATTCCTATCCTCAATTGAATATAAAGAAGAAAATAAAACAACAACAAAACAACAATAAACAAAATAAAAAACATAATATATTTATATAGACTACCACATACATCTTCCATATTAATACGTTTTTAATTACATTTATAACTCTCAAGAATTGTTTTATAAATAATTCCCTTGAAAACCAAAAAGGAGTTCACCATTCTTACATCCATTTCAACATTATTCCATAATTGGACTCCTACAACAGATGACATCATGTGCCGCGATAAACTTACTTTTCTCTAATCTTTCTCTTTGTCTTGTTTGTGAAATATTGAATATTTTCATTTCATCGAAACAATGAGACTGGCATAGCTAACAGAAATCCTAATCTTGAAACATTTATAGTGAACAGTGTTGTATTTTGGGACGTGTACAGATTGTAAAGCTCGCTGAGGCAAATTTGTGATTTGTGATATTGGGTTATATAAAATAAACTGAATTGAATTCAACTGAATTTGATACGGTTATCATGCCTTTTTTAAATGTGAAATCTGAAAAGTAACTATCACTGTCAGATAAATGTAGCGGATTTAAAAGTACGACATTTCCCTCTGACGTGGTGGAGAGTTACTAAACAGTCCAAAAAAAGTAATAATTCTAAAGTAGAAGAAGCGAACAATTTTTTCGACAGTTTTCGAGTGAATCCGCTTCGTAACGTTTCACCACCGAGTTTAATCACGTTCAGCACTGTGGGCTGAGATCACCCCCAAGTTAGAGTCCAGCTGATGGACTATATTTAACAGGCATGGAGAGGAGACGGATGTTTTAAAGTAATGTGGAAAAGAACCAGAGAAAATGATTTAATAATGTGGCCGGGGGCGTATTTCAAATCAGATTTCAGAAAATGGTGTAATCTTCCGTTTGTCTCTCAGGATATGACGACAGTGTAACACCTTTCCTTTGTCTGTCCCTCCCTAAACAAGATGCGAGCTCCATAATTGGCCGACTGGTTGTTCTCCAGGTGCTGGCCCATCTAATGGGCTCCGGGAAGCAGAACTGAGATTATACTGTCGAAGAGAAAGAAATGGTTGTTGGCGCGCCGAGCAGGGGGCACCGAAATGTTGGCTAAGCGCCCGAGTCGTCAGACGGAGGGTACATTCGTGATGTGCAACAACAGATTCAGCTGCTTGTCTCCAGATATTCTTAGCACAAAGTGACAGAATCCCGCCTGGCGCCGTGAGACGACGGCGTCCGCCAAGAGCCGGTGGTCGTGTTGTTGTATGAAAGCCTCAGGTGGTGAGGAGACAGCAGTGTGCGCCTGCAGGGAGGAGGAGGAGGAGGAGGAGGGATGTCTGGAGTGTCATCATCAAGTCACCTTCACCTCCCAGGCCAGCAGTGTTTAGTAGGAAACTCGACCAATTAACAAAATAAAGATTACAAAAAACAGAGATAACTAGAACGGGCACTCGGTAGAGCGCATACCTTCGCATATCACAAGATTGGGCATTGAATTATGAACATTTTGGCATTAGTTGCATGCCAATTGGATAAAAATTGACCGCGCTATCGTAAAAAGAAGATTTTGACCTTTTCATGACCTTGATCTTGACCTTTGACCCGATGGATCCCAAAATCTAATCAAATGGTCCCCGGATAATAACCAATCATCCCACCAGATTTCATGCGATTCGGTTTAATACTTTTTGAGTTATGTGAGGAACACGCATACAAATAAATAAATACACGGCGATCAAAACATAACATTCCGCATTTTCAATGCAAAGGTAATAACACCGCAAGTTTTTTCTGCATTCATTAACAATTTTTTAAAAGTAAAGTATTATAAAAAATAAAACAAATGTTATCGATATAGAACAAACTACTAGGATGCTATCCGGATGTTTTTAACCTCTCTCTGTTTTATATTTTAATTATTCTGTTTTTTGGAAACAAAATAAGACACACAAGAAAGATTCACACTTCATTGAAGGACAGGACTGAATCCTAAGTGTCCTCTCACGTGTTCATCCCTTCCCTAATGCAGACATGCTTTGATTCTGTACTCTTCACTTAGAGGGTTAACAGCAGATTAACTTTTTTTCCACAAAAGTTTTTGCGGCAGCTTTTTAACTCTTTGATAACTTGCTGTTATCCCTTAAATAAGGGACGGGGTAAATAATCGCTGGTTTCCATATAAGAAAACAGCTACTGAGACATAAGTAACGATTTGAAACTGAACAATTGAAACTAAAGACCCCTTAAAATCATTAATCGTGTGCCTCACACCCCACACTCTCCTAAATCTGAATGTAAATCTGTTCATGCATTCACTTCATATTACATATCATACGTCACATTCTGCATTGCAAATGGCGGTGCAGGTAATGAAGCTTATGCAGTGTGAAAAGGCCAATTACTCGAGTGTGTGGTGGCTGGGACTAGAGTGTGCTCGGGCTCCCTCCAGGCTAGAGACAGAACCTAGTAAACACCTCATCAGCTGATGACACACACACACACACACACACAGTGCTGAAGATCCTCGTAGCATGACAACGATGAGACACACAGAACCCGCGCTGCAATGAGGAGCGCACATGTACAGGACTGTCTCAGAAAATTAGAATATTGTGATGAAGTTCTTTATTTTCTGTAATGCAATTAAAAAAACAAAAATGTCATGCATTCTGGATTCATTACAAATCAACTGAAATATTGCAAGCCTTTTATTCTTTTAATATTGCTGATTATGGCTTACAGCTTAAGAAAACTCAAATATCCTATCTCTAAATATTAGAATATCATGAAAAAGTATACTAGTAGGGTATTAAACAAATCACTTGAATTGTCTAATTAACTCGAAACACCTGCAAGGGTTTCCTGAGCCTTGACAAACACTCAGCTGTTATAAATCTTTTTTTTACTTGGTCTGAGGAAATATTAAAATTTTATGAGATAGGATATTGGAGTTTTCTTAAGCTGTAAGCCATAATCAGCAATATTAAAAGAATAAAAGGCTTGCAATATTTCAGTTGATTTGTAATGAATCCAGAATGCATGACATTTTTGTTTTTTTAATTGCATTACAGAAAATAAAGAACTTTATCACAATATTCTAATTTTCTGAGACAGTCCTGTATGTTTAGGCATGTGCGTGGAAACAAACGCATCAGAGATGTGTTCAAGAACATGCGTTGAAACCCTGATGACACGCATCCGCATCTTCACAACAGTGACCGTGCCAGTGGACGAGTTGGGAGGAGAGGGAAGAAGAGGCGGAGAGAGGAATGAGCCAACGCTCTTCTTCTTTGTGTCTTCTAATACTTTAAATGTTTTCCGCCCATATCGGAGAAAAGAAATATCCCGAACGGGGACGCGTTGGGTCTTGTTCTCACGAGGATGCACGATGACATCTATCGCTGAGAAAAGCAAAGGATGGCCGAGATGAGAGGAGGCGAAGGAGACGTGAACAGGGGGCAGACGGCGGAGGAGAAGAACAGGAGAGCCGAGCAGCGGGAGGCAGAGGGCCGCGGAGGGGGAGGTGAAAATGAAAGCGCGCGGGCAGCGTCTTGCACCTCGACCCCTCCCCCCCCATGCCCTTGGTGGTGTTGGTGTGTGTGTATAGGTGTGTGTGTGTGGGGGGGGGGGTCTCAGGGGCATTGGACATGCACAGGTGAGTCACAGGTGTTAGCCGCTGTCACGCGGCACCGCATACTTCAGGAGTGTCATCGCTCGTGATTTTTCGCGTGGCCCAAAACGCGTGAGTTTACTCGCTCGACCGTTCACCGTTTCTCGAGGGGCGGGGCTTATCTCTGTGTCTCGTCTCCGTAAAGACCGTTATCATTTCCTTCATCCACCACGGAATAACTACCCACTAGTTCTGCTTTATACTTGTCGAGGACGTCCCACACACGTCGGAACATCTAACGCCCTCGTGTTTGGGTTGATGACGTCACCCGTAGGCTCACACAGCTCGGTCACTTTCACTGTTACGTCTGAAAGACTTCCGCTTCCAGCGCTACGACAGCGGAACATCTAAACGCGTGTTATAGTGTTCATAACATTATAATATATAATATATGTTATTGTGTTCATAACATTATAATATATAATATATGTTATTGTGTTCATAACATTATAATTTATAATATATGTTATTGTGTTCATAACATTATAATATATAATATATGTTATAGTATTCATAACATTATAATATATAATATATGTTATTGTGTTCATAACATTATAATATATAATATATGTTATTGTGTTCATAACATTATAATATATAATATATGTTAGTGTTCATAACATTATAATATATAATATATGTTATTGTGTTCATAACATTATAATATATAATATATGTTATAGTGTTCATAACATTATAATATATAATATATGTTATTGTGTTCATAACATTATAATATATGTTATTGTGTTCATAACATTATAATATATAATATATGTTATTGTGTTCATAACATTATAATATATAATATATGTTAGTGTTCATAACATTATAATATATAATATATGTTATTGTGTTCATAACATTATAATATATAATATATGTTATTGTGTTCATAACATTATAATATATAATATATGTTAGTGTTCATAACATTATAATATATGTTATTGTGTTCATAACATTATAATATATAATATATGTTATTGTGTTCATAACATTATAATATATAATATATGGTATAGTGTTCATAACATTATAATATATAATATATGTTATTGTGTTCATAACATTATAATATATAATATATGTTATTGTGTTCATAACATTATAATATATAATATATGTTATTGTGTTCATAACATTATAATATATAATATATGTTATTGTGTTCATAACATTATTGTCCGTCTTGTTCTGGTTCCACAGCGATGACGCGCAGAGCAACTCAAGAGCTGATTGGCCCGAGTTGCGCGATGACCTCCTCAAAGTTTAAATATTTCAACTAGGGGCAAAAATTGTGCCGTTGTAAACGCGTCGCCCACATCGCGTCGCCCCAAACGCCCCAAACGCGCCGCCCGGGAAAATATCGCGTCCATCACAGCCACACGCGTCTGTACGTTGACTTTTCATGGGATTCGGTCGCGCGAAAAAATGGCTTCGCTTTTGGTGTGAACGCAGCTTTAGAAGAAGAAAAAAGAAGCTGTTGTTGTACGTAAGATAAAAATAATATCTGTATGTTTATTTGCTGCAGCTACGCCAACATGTTAGGCCCTGCTCAGATTAAAGGCCTCAGAAGTGTAGAGGACCCACATTTTAAATGATTCAGGATGTTTCAGGACCACCAGTTGCTAGTTAGTCGGAACAGCTGACTGCAGGTTTGCATTTTCTGAGTCTTGAACCAAATTAGTATTGGACACATTTGAAATGTTGACATGACGAGGGCACAAGTTGAGAAGTCGAGGAACGACATTTTATGACATCGAAATAAAATAAACGGTGACATTTTAAGACGCGTATCAGAAAGGTATAACTACACGTGATCATTTGTGTGTGAACAACTTGGTTGTGTGTCTTATCACATTCGACCCTTCTGATGTGTCGCAGTGGCAGTTTAGACTCCTATGTTCGTACGAACCTCGTTCATAAAGATGTACAAGACGTGTCGTATAATGAGGCCCATAATCACAAAACACTAAATATGCTACGCTTGTTTGTTGAAGTACAAAATTACCCATTTTACTAAATATATATCATATATTTTCTAAATGAGTGAGAACGTTTTTGTTGATCTGTGACGAAAAAAATACATACACTACCGTTCAAAAGTTTGGGGTCACTTAGAAATGTCTTAATTTTTCAAAGAAAAGCACAGTTTTTTCAATTAAGATAACATTAATCAAAAATACACACTATACATTGTTAATGTGGTAAATGACTATTCTAGGTGGAAACGTCTGGTTTCTAATGAAATATCTCCAGAGGTGTAGAGAGGCCCATTTCCATCAACTATCACTCCAGTGTTCTAATGGTACATTGTGTTTGATAATCGCCTTAGAAGACTAATGTCTGATTAGAAAACCCGTGCAATTATGTTAGCACAGCTGAAAACAGTTATGCTGGTGATATGAGCTATACAACTGGCCTTCCTTTGAGCTTGAAGTTTGAAGAACAAAATTAATACTTCAAATATTAATCATTATTTCTAACCTTGTCAATGTCTTGACTACATTTTCTATTCAATTTTCAATTCATTTGATAAATAAAAGTGAGTTTTCATGGAAGACATGAAATTGTCTGGATGACCCCAAACTTTTGAACGGTAGTGTACATTTCAATAAAATCCTTTATGGGTATGAAATGTCAAACAAGTGTTATGGAGGCTGAAAGTGAAACCATGTAAATCGTGTGAGAAAAAAAGAACATTACATGTGATGAAACGTTGCATGCCTCCTCTCCGCGTGTGTGTGTGTGTGTGTGTGTGTGTGTGTGTGTGTGTGCTTGATTCTACATGGTGTTTGCTTCATTCACATCCTATCTTGACCTATGTGACTCAGCATGGGTTTTTGTGGTCATATAATCAAAATGCCCTCGCACATAAACCATAATCATCTCCCTTTCCAGCTCTCAACATTAAAGGCCACTCATTTCCTTCTACTGTGTAATAATAGGGAACGTCCAATTCATGCCGTACAACGGCTTGTAACTTTGTACAAATCACATACCCGTTAAAAAGCTGGCACTTTCCGGCTGGTGTTTATTTCGATTGCTCAGAACGTTGCAAAAAAAAACGCCCCGAAAAATGAACGAAATAATAAATAAATAGAAAAAGTCGACCGTAATTCTTAAAAGGTCGTCCGTGAATTCGGTCGGTGAGTCGGCGTGGACGTCGAGCGGAAGTGCGGGAGAAAAAGAGATGAAAACAGAGCGGGTCGAGGTCGGTGTTGGAGAGTGACGGGGCGATCAGAGAGAGGGAAAGATCTCTGCCTCAGCAGAGGAGAGGAGGGAGGGAAGAGCTCGGACCTCGCTGCACACACACACACACACACACACTCACACACACACACACACACACACACACACACACACATGCACACACACACACGCGTTTCCATGCAAACAACTTGGCCATGCCGGGCGGTTAGGTGGGAGGATGTGAGGGAGAGGGCTACACCCTGGTGTAGCTTTGTTGTGTGACACACAGACAGCCCACCCCAGCATTCCCAGCCCAGCATTCCCACCCCAGCATTCCCACCCCTATATTTGGCCTTGAATACAATTGCAGGTTTGAGAGCGTCAAATGGGACTGCAGGCCGGCGGACCGGGCCGAGGACGAGGGCAGAAAGGGGAGCGTCTGTTGGGCAGCGATGGGACGGATGAGGGAGATTCTGTCAACTCGTTTTCATGTCATTCATTTGGTCGTGAAGGAGAAGTTGATGAAGGTCCTTTATGTGTGGAGTTTGAGTGAGCGATAGTCACCGGTATCAACAGCGTGTCTGTTTGTGTTCATCATTCTGGTGCATGCTGGGAAAAGGACGCAGATGCCTGTGACTTGAAAAAGTAGAAGTCTGCAGAGAAGAAGAATGCAGATTTTTCGAAAAAATGCACATTTTCACGCGACGTCCCCTGGTTTCCCAGATGTGATTGTTTTCCCAGATGTTTTCCCAGATGTGATTGGGTACATTGTTTATCTTTAATTTAGCTTTCTGAATTCGACAGCCACTTGATTGGCGTGAAAATATATGTTTCTGTTTTTGAACAAATTGAACAAATGCAGTTTTCCAACAGCATTTGAGAAACCTCCATAACTAATTCAGTGATAATTATTGAAAATGCTCAACTTGAAACTACTTTTTTGAAATTTAAAAATAGAGGAACTAAAACCACATGAAATAAGAAAAATAAAAAAGTAATGAAATAGTTGAGGCAACACTGATCGTCCCTGTTTAAGATGCACAACAAGGATTTATGTCCTTTTCTTTATTTTTCTACACTTGTGTTACATGTTTTACCCATATGAGTGCAATATGTGACTGTGTGTGTATGTGTGTGTGGGGGGGGGGGGCGTATGTGTGTGTGTGTGTGTGTGTGTGTGTGTGTGTGTGTGTGTGTGTGTGTGTGTGTGAGGGTAATTATACAGTATGGACTGGTGGCGGGACCGTAAATCAACTGTAGAATGACTTGGATTGCCGGCAGCACTCCTCGCCCTAACCGGTCATCAGGGAGGGATACACTCTCAGAATAAATACTGTGTGTGTGTGTGTTGTTCTCCGTGCGTCCACGTCTATATCCGTCTGTACGCATACATTGAATCGACTGTGTTTTCCCGTGTTGTCAGTACGAGGCGGTGCACCCATGTGTGCGTCATGCTTTGTGTGTATATCCGAGTGTGTGTACGCGCCCATGCATACGGGCGTGTCTGTGCGTGAGTGTATTTGTGTGTTGGTTGTGTGTCAGCAGAGCTCCAAACAGGTCATGAAACAGGGACTCTCGCCTGCTGCCTTCCCACCGCGGCGGCCGCTCTGCCTGCAGCCGCACGGCTCTTAAAAACAGAGACGGAAATATTCAACCTCAACGCATCGCTCAGACGGTACGGCCCACCCTACAGAAGTGTCATTGTGACAGGGTCCTTTGTTTGTTTGTTTGTTTGTGTGTGTGTGTGGAGGGGTGGGGGGGGAAATGGGTTTACAAATGGCAAAAAAAAACTTATTTTCAAGTTTCAAGTCATCCGTCCACCGGTGGAAGATCTTTAACTCAAGTGGAAGATGCAAATCCACAAAACTCTGTGTGAAAGTCCTGCATCCACAGTCATCATCAGCACCATGTCTTAAAGTCAAAGTAGATAGATAGATAGATAGATAGATACTTTATTAATCCCCAAGGGGAAATTTGTCGTAGCAGTAGCAGCACCAATAAACTAAACACACAAGAATAAAAAAAAATATATATAAAACAAAATATAAAAAACAGGGATGAAAGATATAGATATATACAAGAAGTATACAAAGTAAAATATAAAAGTAATAAGTATGCAGAATCATAACCCCCATAGGTTTGATATTATCATAAAATTGATGTTGGGTTAA